>NC_082704.1:63897334-64197334 GCF_949987515.2 Delphinus delphis | reverse complement strand
TGAACAGACTTGGCATCCTTGTCAAAAATCACTTGACCATAGCTATATGAGTTTTATTTCTGGATGCTCAATTCTATTACATTGGTCTATATGTCTAGTCTTCTACTAGTACCATATTATTTTGATTACTGTAGATTTGTAATAAGTTTTGAAATCAGAAGTGTGAGTCCTCCAACTTTTTTTTCAATATCATTTTTGATTTTTGTAGCCCCTTGCAATTCCATATGAATTTAAGGATCAGCTTTTCCATTTCTGGAAACAAATAAAGACTGTGGGAATTTTAATAGGGATGACATTGAATCTGTAGATCACTTTGAGCAGTATTGCTGACATAATATTAAGTCTTTCAATCCATGAACACAGGATGTCACTCACTTTACTTATGTCTTCTTTAATGTCCTTACCAATGTTTAGTAATTTTCAGTATACAAGTCTTCCACCTGCTTGGTGAAATTTATCCCTAGGTATTTAATTCTTTTAGATGCTATTTTAAATGTAATTGTTGTCTTAATTTCATTTTAGGATTTTTCTTTACTAGCATATACAAATACATCTGACTTTTGTGTGTTGATCTTGTATCCTGAAACTTTACTGAATTTGTTTATGAATGCTAATAGCTTCTTTTTGTGGATTCTTTGGGGTTTTCTATGTATATGATTATGACAACTGCAAACTGAGATAGTTTTATTGCTTCCTCTCCAATTTGGATGTCTACATTGATTTTTATTGGTTAATTATTCTACTAGGTCTTCCTGGTACAAGGTTGAATAAAAGTGGAAAAAATAGGCATCCATATATTGTTCTTAGGGGAAAGTTTTCAGTCTTTTACACTGCATGATTTTGGCTGTGGATTTCACATAAAGCCCTTTATCTGGTTGAAGACATTTTCTCCCAATCTTAGTTTGTTATCTGTTTTTATCATAAAAATATTGTGGATTTTGCCAAATGATTTCCCTCCATCAATAGAGATGATCATGTGGGGTTTTTTACTTTATTCTATTAATGTAGTATATTACATTGATTGATTTTTGTATTTTGGACCATGCTTGCATTTGTTAATAGAAAATCCCAATTGATCATGATGTAAAGTTCCTTTCATGTTCTGCTAGATTTGTTTGTTAGAATTTCGTTCAGGATTTTCACGTTATATTCATAAGAGATATTTATCTGTAGTTTTCTTTTCTTGTGATGGCTTTGGCTTTGATGTTGGGATAATGCTGACCTGATAGAATGAGTTAGGAAGTATTCCCTCCTCTTCAGTTTTCTGGAAGTGTTTGAGAAGAGTTGGTGTTAATTCTTTAAATGACCTGTAGAATTCATTAGTGAAATCCTCTGGCCCTGGATTTTCATTTTTGCAAGGCTTTTGATTAATTATTTTATCTTTTTACATGTTATAGGTCTTTGTCTTAATCCATTCAAGCTGCTATTACAAAAATAACATAGATTGGGTGACTTAAGCAACAAACATTTATTTCTCACACTTCTGGAGGCTGGGAAGTCCAAGATCAAGGTGCCAGCAATTTGTTGCCTGGTGGAAGCCTACTTCCTAGTTCATTGACAGCAATCTTCTTGCTGTGTCCTCACTTGGAGCAAGGGGTGAGAGAGCTCTCTGGGGTCTCTTTAATAAGGGCACTAATCACATTCATGAGGGCTCCACACTCATGACCTAATCACCTACCAATAGTTTCCACCTCCTAATAAAATCACATTGGGGGCTAGTATTTCACCAAATGAATTTTGGGAGTACACAAAAATTCCATCCATAGTAGAACTGTTCCAATTTTCTATTTCTTCTTGAGTCAATTTTGATAGTTTGTGTGTTTCTGGGAATTTTTTTTCATTTTATCTATACTATCTAATCCATTGGTGTACAATTGCTTATAGTATTCTCTTATAATCCTTTTTATTTCTGTAAGGTTGGTAGTATGATTCTCCACTTTCATTTCTGATTTTAATAATTTGAGTTTTCTCTTTTTTTCTTAGTCAATATAGCTAAAGATTTGTCAATTTTGTAGATTGTTTTCGAAGAACCAACTTTTGGTCTCATTAATTTTCTCCATTGTTTTTCTCTTTGCTATTTTGATTATTTCTGCTATAATCTTTATTATTCCCTTCCTTCCATTGTATTTGGGTTTATCTTTCTCTCTTTTCCTAATTATTTTCCAAATAAATAACTTTAAGGTGTAAGGTTATTTATTTGAATTTTATCGATTATTATTAAATTTTCCTCTAAGCATTGTTTTTACTGTATCCTATAAGTTTTGGTATGTTGGAAATATTTTTCATTTGCCTCAAAGTATTTTCTTTTTTTCTAGTTTTACTGAGATAAAATTGACATACAGCACTGTATAAGTTTAAGGTGCACAGCATAATGATTTGACTTACACTGTGAAATGATTACCACAATAAGTTTAGTAAATATTCATCATCTCATATAGATAAAAAAAGAAGAAAAAAATTTTATTCCTTGTGATGGACTTCTTAGTGTTTTCTCTCTTAACAACTTTGAAATATATCATACAGCAGTATTAACTATAGTCATCATGTTGTAAATTTCATCCCCAGTACTTATTTATATTATAACTGAAAGTTTGTATGTTTTGCCTATCCCCTTCCAATTCTTCCTCCCCTCACACCACTCCTATGGTAATCATAAATCTGATCTATTTTTCTATGGGTTTGTTTTTGGTTTGCTTGTTTATTTTTTAGATTCCACATATGAGGTCATACAGTATTTGTCTTTCTCTTTCTGGCTTATTTCACTTAGCATAAAGTGCTCAAGATTCATCCACTTTGTCAAACATGGCTGGATTTCCTTCTTTTTTATGGCTGAATAATATTTCAAAGTGTTTCCCTTGTGATTTCTTCTTTGAACCATTGGTAGCTCAAGAGTGTGTTGTTAACATCTACATATTTGTACATTTCCAAAATTTCCTTGTTATAGATTTCTAGTTTCATTCCTTTGTGGTTGGTGAACAGACTTTGTATGATTTCAATCTTTTAATTTATTCAAATTTATTTGTGGCCTAACTTACAATCTATCTTGAAGACTGTTCCATGTGGCCTTGGAGAAAATATGTATTCCAGTATTGCTAGGTGAAATGTCCTGTACATGACTGTTAGGACTAGTTGGTTTATAGTGTTGTTCAAGTCCTCAATTTCCTTATTGATCTTCTGTCTAGTTGTTCTGTCCATTATTAATATTGGGGTATTATTATAGAACTGTCTTTTTCTTCCATCAATTCTGACAAGGTTTGCAGGTTTGCTTCACATATTTTGGGTTCCTTCCTTCCTTCCTTCCTTCCTTCCTTCCTTCCTTCTTTCTTTCTTTCTTTCTTTCTTTCTTTCTTTCTTTCTTTCTTGTGTGTACATTTATAATTATTATGTTCTTGAGGAAATAATCTTTAACCAATATGCAATGTACTTACTAATTTCTATTAACAGTTTTTAACCTATTTTTTATATTACTATAGCCACCTCAGGTCTCATTTAGATACTATTCACATGAAATATCTTTTCCATCCTTTTACTTTCAACCCATTTGTGTCTTTAGATCTACAGTGATTTTCATAGACAGCATATAGTTTGATCATATTTTTAAAATTCATTCTTCCAATTTCTGCTTTTTTATAGATCAATGGCAAATTTTATATATATATATAATTTTAATACTTATTTTTTTACCATCTTAAGCATTTTTAAGTTTACAGTTCAATAGTGTTAAGTATATTTACATTATTGTGAAACATATTTCCAGAACTTTTTGTCTTGTAAAACTGAAACTCTATACCTATTAAATGACAACTCCCCTTTTCCCCCTACTTATCCCTTGGTAACCACCATTCTACTTTCTATCTCTATGAATTTGACTATTTTAGATACCTCATATAAGTGGAAACATATAGCATTTGTCTTTTTGTAACTGGCTTATTTCACTTACTGTAATGTTCTCAAGTTTCATCCATGTTGTAACATGTGTCAGAATTTCCTTCCTTTTAAAAGCTGCATAATATGTCATTCTATACATATACATCACATTTTCTTTATCCATCCGTCAATGAACATTTGAGTTGCTTCCACCCCTTGTCTATTATGAATAATGCTGCAATAAACATTGATATGCAAAAATCTTTTGAAGACTCTGCTTTATATTTTTTTGTGTATGCACCCAGAAGCAGAATTGCTAGATAATAAGGTAAATTTATTTTGAGGAACTTCCATAGTATTTTCCATAACAGCTGCACCATTTTTACATTCCAAACTACATACACAAGGGTTCAAATGTCTCTTCACCAACACTTGTTATTTTCTGTTTTGTTGTTTTTTTTATAGTAGCTGTATTGGTCAGGGTGCTTCTGAGAAACAGAACCAATAAGATGTATGTGTATGAAGAGATTTATTATAAGAAATTGGCTCATACAATTATGGAGGATAACAAGCCCCAAGATCTTCAGGGTGAGTTGGAAAGCTAGAAATCCAGGAGAGTTGATGGTTTAATTCCAATCCTAGTCTGAAGGCCTGGGAAACGAGAGACAACTGGGTCATTCCAGTCCAAAGGATGGCAGGCTCAAGTGTCAGGAAGATCTAATGTTTCAGTTTGAGTCCAAAAGCAAGAAAAAAGCCACTCTCCCAGTTCAAAGACTCTCAGGAGGACAGAATTCTCTTACTTGGGAAAGGGTCAGCCTTTTTATTCTATTTAGGACTTTGAAATATTAGATGACATACACCTACACTATAGAAGGCCATCTGCTTTACTCAGTCTATCAATTTAGATGTTAATCTCATCCAAAACACCCTCACAGAAACACCCAGAATAATGTTTGACCAAATATTTGAATACAATCATGGCCAGTCATGGTGACACATAAAATTAACCATCATGGTAGCCAGCCTAATGGGTGTGATGTGGTTTCCACTTCCTTTTTTCCCCCAGATTTTTTAATTTTATTTTTTAACTCTTTTATACAATTTTAAAGGTTATTTTCCATTTACGTTTATTACAAAATATTGACTATATATTCCCCATGTTGTACAATACATCCTTGAGCCTATCTTACATCCAATAGTTTTGTACCTCCCACTCCCCCACCCTTATATTGCCCCTCCCACTCACTGGTAACCACTAGTTTGTTCTCTATGTGAGTCTGCTTCTTTTTGTTATATTCACCAGATTGTTGTATTTTTTAGATTCCACATATAAGTGATATCATACAGTATTCGTCTATCTCTGTCTGACTTATTTCACTTACCATAACACCCTCCAAAGTCCATCCCACGTTGCTGTAAATGGCAAGGTGTCATTCTTTTTTTATGGCTGAGTAGTATTCCATTGTATGTATGTATGTGTGTGTGTGTGTGTGTGTGTGTGTGTGTATATATATATATATATATATATATATATATATATATACCACATCTTTATCCATTCATTTGTTGATAGACACAGATTGTTTCCATATGTTGGCTATTGTAAATAATGCTGCTACAAACATTAGGGTGCATGTATCTTTTCAAATTAGCGGGGTGTTTTTTTTGATATATACCCAGGAGAGGAATTGCTCAGTCATATGGTAGTTCTAGATTAGTTTTTTGAAAAACCTCCATACTGTTTTCCACAGTGACTCCACCAACTTACATTCCCACCAACAGTATAAGAGGGTTCCCTTTTCTCCACATCCTTGCCAACATTTGTTATTTATATTCTTTTGCTGATAGCCATTCTGACAGGTGTGAAGTGATATCTCATTATGATTTTGATTTGCATTTCCCTGATTATTAGCAATGTTGAGCCTTTTTTCATGTGCTTGTTGGTCATTTGCATTTCCTCTTTGGAAAAACATCTACTCAGTTCTTCTGAATAGTTCTTCTGCCCAGTTTTAATTGGGTTGTTTGTTTTTTCTGATGTTGAGTTGTATGAGCTGTTTATAAATGTTGAATATTAACCCCTTATCAGTCATACCATTTGCAAATATTTTCTCCCATTCAGTAGGTTGTCTTTTCATTTTGTCAGTGGTTTCCTTTGCTGTGCAAATGCTTTTAAGTTTAATTAGGTCCCATTTGTTTATTTTTTTCTTTTATATCCTTTACTTTAGGAGGTGGATCCAAGAAAAAATTATTGCTAAGATTTATGTCAAAAAGTGTTCCTCCTATGTTTTATGTTTCCATTTACTTTTAAAGTAATTACTGATGAAGAATAATTTACTTCTTCCTATTTGCTATTTTTTTCCTATATGTCATATCCTTTTTGTTCTTCATTTTTTCTATTACTGCTTCCTTCTGGGTTTAATTGATTTCTTGATAGTGTACCACTTTCATTCCTTTCTCATTCCCTTTCTGCATATTTTAATTATTTTCTTAGTTGGTGACGTTGGGATCTATAATTATTTCTATAATATACAATATATATAATATGCAATATGATATACAAATATATACAATTAAATTATAATAATTAATTTTTAATTAATACCACCTTTGCTTCAATAGTATACAAAAACTCTGCTCTTATACATTCCCATTCTTTTCCCTTCATGTTGTTACAAATTACCTTTTTATACATTTGGTGTTCATTAACATAGATTTATAATTATTGTTTTATGTATTTAAAAGAAAAAAATATATATATATGAGGAGTTATAAATCAATAATACAATAATACTATACAATGCAACAATACTTTTATATTTTCCTATGTAGTTAACTTTACCAGAGTTCTATACTTCTTGTATGGCTTCAAGTTACTGTCCAGTGTCTTTTTATTTCAGTGTGAATGACTCCCTTTAGCAATTCTTGTAGGACAAGGCTACTAGCGACAAATTTCCTCAGGTTTTGTTATCTGGAATGTCTTAATTACTCCTTCATTTTTGAGGACAGTTTTACTGGATATAGAATTCTTGGTTGACAGGCTTTTTTCCCTTTCAACACTATAAATATCCCATCCCATTTTCTTTGGGCCTCCATGATTTCTAAAGCTAAATTGGCTGTTAAACTTATTGAGGACCCCATTGTATGTGATAAGTTGCTTCTCTCTTACTGCTTTCAAGATTCAACCTGTCTTTGTGTGGACATCTGTTCATCAATTCTTGGAGTTCACTGTTTCTTAGAATTGTAGATTCATGACTTTTATTAAATTTGGGACAGTTTTTGGTCATTATTTCTTAAAATATTCTTTCTGCCCTTCTCTCTCCTTTCCTTATGAGACTATCATTATGTGTTTCTTGGTACACTTGATGGTATCCCACAGATCTCTTAGACTTTGTTCATTTTTCTTTATTCCTTTTTTTTCTCTCCTCAGATTGGATAATTTTAATTGCCCTACTTTTAAGTTCACTACTTCTTTCTTCTGCTTGATCAAATCTGCTATTGAATATGTCTATTGAATTTTTAAATTTCAATGATTGTACTTTTCAGCTCCAGAATTGCCATTTGGTTCTTTTATCTAGTTTCTGTTTCTTTACTGATATCCTCTATTTGTTAAGACATCATCCTCCTGGTTTCCTTTAGCTCTTTGTACATGTTTAAGACAATAGATTTACTAATCTTTGTCTAGTAAATCCAATGTCTGTGCTTCCTCTGGGACATTTAGGTTAATTTGTTCTGTGAATGGGCCATACTTTGTTGTTTATTTGCATGCTTCATGACTTTTTGTTGAAATATGAACATTTTGAATATTATAATGTGGTAAGCCTAGAATTCAGATATTTTACCTCCTCTGTGTTTGTTTTTGTTGCTTGTTGTGGGTTGTAGTTGTTTTTTTCTTAGTGACTTTTATAAACTATTTTTATAAAGTCTGTATTCTTTTTTATGTGTGCTTTCTAAAGTCTCTTTTCCTATAACTTGTGGTCAGCTAGTCTCCTTTTTAAGGAGATTTCCTTGAATATCTGGAGTCACAAAAAAAGAAGAAAGAAAGAAAAAAACCCCACTATCCCAGACCTTGCAAATTGGTTTTTTATTAACGCACTCCTGCATCACTTAACCAAGTCATTTATAACTGCCTTACCTTTCACTCACTGCTAATGTTGAGCTTAGAGATCAGTCAGATATGACAGATTGTGTTCTTCTGAAGTCTTTTCTGAACTACATCCTGCCCTGGGAACATACATGGCTTTCTAAATTCCAAACTATATACACATGCTTTTTGAATGTCCTAAAGAAATGTC
Source organism: Delphinus delphis (assembly GCF_949987515.2). Taxonomy (NCBI): domain Eukaryota; kingdom Metazoa; phylum Chordata; class Mammalia; order Artiodactyla; family Delphinidae; genus Delphinus; species Delphinus delphis. Next base: position 64,189,175 of record NC_082704.1, on the reverse strand, counting down.
CCAAAGAAACTCTCTCCTAGATTTTCCTCCCAGGCTTTCAGCATATCTATTGTTTGCCTCAATTGTAATGTTTTGACAAAGGTTGCGGCAGGTTATTCAGTTGCCTTATAATGTTTTTGAGGAATGTCCTCTGCATAACCACTTCTCTAGCTTTTTTTAACAGCTTTATTGAGGTGTAATTGATATACAAAAAAATGACACATATTTAATATATACAGTTTGATGTGTTTGGATACATGAATGCACCCATGAAACCATCACCACCATGAAGGTAATAGACATCTCCTTCACCTCTAAAATTTTCCTTGTGTCCACTTGTTCTTTATAATAACTTAACATGGGATCTAACTTCTTCAAATTTAAGTGCACAATACTGTATTGTTATGTAAGGTGTATAGGTGTTATGTAAGTTCTAGAGATATGCTGTACAACATAGTGCTTTTCTATCTTGAGTGAGTTCTCACGTAGGTGGAACAAAGACAAGCACCTTGCATCAGTTCTTCAGATAGCCCCAAGAAGGTCAGAACAGACAAAATCAATTCTTTGAGCATGAGATCTGCTCTGCTCTATCTGGAACCATGGACCAGAGTCCCACACTGGGAATGCAGATTGCTATCTTCAAGAATGCAGGTGAACTGGGGAAGGGGTTAGGGAAAGGGCAAGTAAAAATTCTGCAAAGTTTCCTACCATTCAAAAATTTTTCCTTTTTTATTGAAATATATTGACATATTACATTATATTAGTTTCAGGTTGTGCAAGATAATAATTTGATATTTGTATATATTGTGAAATGGTTACTACAAGTCTAGTTAACATCTGTCACCATACTTAGTTACAAAATATTTTTCTTGTGATGAGTACTTTTAAGATTTACTCTCTTTAGCAGCTTTCAAATGTGCAATACAGTATTTTTAACTATAGTCACTATGCTATAAATGATATCCCCATGACTTATTTATTCTATAACTGGCAGTGTGTACCTTTTGAGTATCTTCCCACATTTCACCCACTCCCCAACTCTTGCAATTACCAATCTGTTCTCTGTATCTTTGAGCTCATTTGTTGTTGCTGTTTTGTTTCCTTTTGTTTTTAGATTCCACATATAAGTGAGATCATAAAGTACTTGCCTTTCTCTGCCTGACATTTCACTTGGCACAATGCCATCAAGCTCCATTCACATTGTCACAAATAGCAAGATTTCCTTATTTTTTGTGGTTGAGTAATATTACAGTGTGTGTGTGCATGTGTATGTTTCTACAGTTGACCCTTGAATAACATGGGGGCTAGGGGTTCTGATTCCCCCACTCACAGTAGAAAATATATGTATAATTTTACAGTCAGCCCTCTATATCTACAGTTCAATACCCACAGATTCAATCAACCATGAATTGTGAAGTACTGTAGTATGTATTTATTGAAAAAAGTCGGTATATAAGTGGACAAGCGCAGTTCAAACCCATGATGTTCAATGGTCAACTGTACATGTAACACATTTTCTTTATTCATCCATTGATGAACACTTAGTTTGCTCCCATATGATGACTATTGTAGATAATGCTGCGATGAATATGGGGATGCAGGTATCTTTTCAAATTAGTGTTTTTGTTTCCCTGGGATTTATACCCAGAAGTGGAATTGCTGGATCATATTGTAGTTCTATTTTGAATATTTTGAGGAAGCTCCACACTGTTTTGTATAGTGGCAGTACCAATTTACATTCTCACTAACAATGCACAAGTGTTTGCCTTTCTCTATATCCCTGTCAACACTTGTTATTTGTTGTCTTTTTGATGATAGCCATTTTAACAGTTGTGAGGTGATATCACATTGTGCTTTTTTTTAACATCTTTATTGGAGTATAATGGTTTTACAATGGTGTGTTAGTTTCTGCTGTATAACAAAATGAATCAGCTATACATATACATATATCACCATATCTCCTACCTCTTGTGTCTCCCTTCCACCCTCCCTACCCCACCCCTCGAGGTGGACACAAAGCACCGAGCTGATCTCCCTGTGCTATGAGGCTGCTTCCCACTAGCTATTTATTTTACATTTGGTAGTGCATATATGTCCATGCCACTCTCTCAGTTCATCCCAGCTTACCCTTCTCCCTCCCCATGTCCTCAAGTCTATTCTCTATGTCTGCATCTTTATTCCTGTCCTGCCCCTAGGTTCTTCAGAACCAATTTTTGTTTTTTAGATTCCATATATATGTGTTAGCATATGGTATTTATTTTTCTCTTTCTGACTTACTTCACTCTGTATGACAGTATCTAGGTCCATCCACCTCACTACAATTAACTCAATTTCATTTCTTTTTATGGCTGAGTAATATGCCATTCTATATATGTGCCATATCTTTATCCACTCATCTGTCGATGGACAGTTAGGTTGCTTCCATGTCCTGGCTATTGTAAATAGAGCTGCAATGAACATTGTGGTACATGGCTCTTTTTGAATTATGGTTTTCTCCAGGTATATGCCCAGTAGTAGGGATTGCTGGGTCATATGGTAGTTGTAGTTTTAGTTTTTAAGGAAACTCCATACTGTTCTCCATAGTGGCTGTATCAATTTACATTCCCACTAACAGTGCAAGAGGGTTCCCTTTTCTCCACACCCTCTCCAGCATTTATTGTTTGTAGATTTTTTGATTATGGGCATTCTGACCAGTGTGAGGTGATACCTCAATGTAGTTTTGATTTACATTTCTGTAATGATTAATGATGTTGAGCATCCTTTCATGAGTTTGTTGGAAATCTGTATATCTTCTTGGAAGAAATGTCTATTTAGGTCTTCTGCCCATTTTTGGATTGGGTTGTTTGTTTTTTTGATATTGAGCATCATGAGCTGCTTGTATGTTTTGGAGATTAATCCTTTGTCAGTTTCTTCATTTGCAAATATTTCCTCCCATTCGGAGGGTCTTTTCATCATGTTTATGGTTTCCTTTGTTGTGCCAAAGCTTTTAAGTTTCATTAGGTCCCATTTGTTTATTTTTGCTTTTATTTCCATTTCTGTAGGAGGTGGGTCAAAAAGGATCTTGCTGTGATTTATGTCATAGAGTGTTCTGCCTATGTTTTCCTCTAAGAGTTTGATAGTGTCTGGCCTTACAGTTAGGCCTTTAATAAATTTTGAGTTTATTTTTGTGTATGGTGTTAGAGAGTGTTCTAATTTCATTCTTTAACATGTAGCTGTCCAGTTTTCCCAGCACCACTTATTGAAGAGGCTCTCTTTTCTCCATTGTATATTCTTGCCTCCTTTACCAAAGGTAATGTGACCATATGTGTGTGTGGGTATATCTCTGGGCTTTCTATCCTGTTCCATTAGTCTATATTTCTGTTTTTGTGCCTATACCATACTGTCTTGATTACTGTAGCTTTGCAGTATAGTCTGAAGTCCTGGAGCCTGATTCCTCCAGCTCCATTTTTCTTTCTCAAGATCGCTTTGTCTATTCGGGGTCTTTTGTGTTTCCATACAAATTGTGAAATCTTTTGTTCTAGTTCTGTGAAAAATGCCATTGGTTGTTTCATAGGGATTGCATTGAATCTGTAGATTGCTTTGGGTAGTAGAGTCATATTCACAATGTTGATTCTTCCAATCCAGGAACATGGTATATCTCTCCATCTGATTATATCATCTTTAATTTCTTTCATCAGTGTCTTATACTTCTCTGCATACAGGTCTTTTGTCTCCTTAGGTAGGTTTATCCCTAGGTATTTTATTCTTTTTGTTGCCATGGTAAATGACAGTGTTTCCTTAATTTCTCATTCAGATTTTATGTCATTAGTGTATAGGAATGCAAGAGATTTCTGTGCATTAATTCTGTATCCCGCTACTTTACCAAATTCTTTGAATAGCTCTAGTACTTTCCTGGTAGAATCTTTAGGACTCCCTATGTATAGTATCATGTCATCTGCAAACAGTGACAGCTTTACTTCTTCTTTTCCAGTTTGGATTCCTTTTATTTCTTTTTCTTGTCTGATTGCTGTGGTTAAATCTTCCAGAACTATGTTGAATAATAATGGTGAGAGTGGACAACCTTGTCTTCATTCTGATCTTAGTGGAAATCTTTTCAGTTTTTCACCATTGAGAATGATGTTGGCTGTTGGTTTGTCATATATTGCCTTTATTATGTTTAGGTAAGTTCCCTCTATGCCTAATTTCTGGAGGTTTTTTTTTTATCATAAATGGGTGTTGAATTTTGTCAAAAGCTTTTTCTGCATCTATTGAGATGATCATATGGTTTTTCTCCTGCAATTTGTTAAGATAGTTTATCACATTGATTGATTTGCATATATTGAAGAATCCTTGCATTCCTGTGATAAACCTCACTTGATCGTGGTGTATGATCCTTTTAATGTGCTGTTGGGTTCTGTTTGCTAGTATTTTATTGAGGATTTTTGCATCTATGTACATCAGTGATATAGGATTGTAGTTTTCTTTTCTTCGTGACATCTTTGTCTGGTTTTGGTATCTTTCACTGTGGTTTTGATTTCCATTTCCCTGATGATGTCGAACAACTTTTGATGTGCCTGTTGACCATCTATTTGTCTTCTTTACAAAAAATGTCTATTCAGTTCCTCTGCCCATTTTTAAATCCCATTTTTTTTTTACTATTTATTTGTCTGAACTCTTTTTATTTTTGTATATTATCCTATATGAGATTTACAAATATTTTCTCCCATTCAGTAGGTTGCCTTTTCATTTTGTTGATGGTTTCCTTTGTTGTATAGAAGCTTTTTAGTTTGATGTAGTCCCACTTCTTTATTTTGCTTTGTTGCCTTTGCATTTGGTATCAAATCCAAAAAAAAAATTATCTCCACTACAGACGTCAAGGAGCTTACCATTCATGTTTTCATCTAGGAATTTTATGGTGTCAGGTCTTATGCTCAAGTCTTTAATCCATTTTGAGTTAATTTTTGTGTATGGTGTAAGATCATGGTCCAGTTTCATTCTTCTGTATGTGGCTGTCCAAGTTGCCTTTTTCCTGATTGAGAATTTTCTTGGTTGCTCTGAAGTTTTGAATATTTTGCATAGTTCTTACAAAGTTGATTCTGACAGATTTTTGCTCAGTTATTTAGTGTTTCTTTTGAGGAATTGATCCTGTGCTACCTACTCCACCAATTTTGCTTCCCCTTTGTTTCTTTTAAAACTGTGTCAAAGGCATTTTTATTCTTCAGTGGCAGCTAGAGTAGCCAGCTCTGGACCTGTTTTGCACCAGCCCATTCAGAACTCATGAGAACCTCAGTCTGCTTCCTGAGCTATCATATTGAATGAGATGTCTCTAGTGAGTGTCAGCCGAATCTAAAATTATATTTCTCATTCTCTTGGTAAATAGAACCTTCAAAATCCACACTCACACATTCTTTCCAAGATATCTCCCAATATTCATTAGAAAATCCAGTAATAGTTTTATGGGTGGAATTCTTTTTATTCTGACTCTAATTATTCATACTACTCTATGGATATTTAGTTTTAATTATATTTAAGTGTGAGCTAAAATTATTGTGGCACACATCAGGAGGAAATAATACTTTCTTACTACAAGTAGTAAGTATTTTTATGGGGCCTGTGTTATTTCCCACATACTCTGTACTCTCAGGTTAGAAATATTGGAAACCAATTTTATCTTACTTAAGCAAAAAAAGTAAGTAATTAGGATGAAACTAGGGTATGTCACAGAATTCAAGATACCACGGCAGCTCTGGGGACCTCAGCAACAAGAGTGTTTGAGCCTTCCTCCTACTGCTTTGTCATTAAGGTGATATATTTTAATCTCTCTGTGTCTAAGTTCAGAATCACAATTTTGTGAGAGAGAATCTGATCGATCTTGTTTGGATTAAGTGTACCTATCCTTAAACCATTCATCTATGGCATACATACATCACATGTTACGGTCTGAATGTTTATATTTCCCCAAGATTCATATGTTGACATCCTCAACATACACTCAATGTAATGATATTAGGATGTGGGGCTTTGGGACGGTACTTAGGCCATGAGGGTGGAGCTCTTATGAATAGGATTAGTACTGTTATAAAAGAGACATCACAGAGCTCCCTGGTTCCCTTCCACCATGTGATAACACAGTGAGAAGTCAAAAGTCTGCTCCCTGGAAGAGGGCTTTCACCAGAACTTGACCATGTTAGCACCTTGATCTTGGACTTTCCAGCCTACAAACTGTGAGAAAGAAATTTCTATTGTTTATAAGTTACCCAGTCTGTAGTAATTTGTTATAGCAGCCTGAATGGATTAAGACAATATATCTAGAGCTATATTAAATAGATATTATAGATAATAATATATGTATTGTATGTATTAAGAGATTTATTAGTAATTGGCTCATGTGATTGTGGGAGCTGACTAGGCAAATCCAAAATCCATAGGGCAGACCATCAGAAAATATATGTTAGATATCTTGGGCACAAGCTGAAGCTGCTATCCACAGACAGATAATTTATTCTTCTTCGGGGAAGCTTTTACTTTCCTCTTAAGGCCTTACAACTGATTGGATAAGAGCCACCTATACTATCTAGGATAATCCTCTTAAAGTTAACTGATTATAGACTTCAATCACATCTACAAAACACCTTCCACAGCAACAACTAGATTAGTGTTTGAGTGAATAATGGGGGACTGTAGCCTAGCCAAGTTGACACATAAAAATGACCATCACAATGAGTGAGACCTCATCTCTGTGGCTCTGGGCTCAGGTCTGTAGATTAAAACAGAGTAGTAACCAGAAAAGGAAGAATTGCAGAGATCTGGGGAGGCAATCCTGAGGATACGTTAAAATGTCCACTCAACAGTTCTGAAGTTAACATAAGCAGCATTATAATTTATTGAGACACTAATTTGTGGGGGTTTCTCTGCATATATATATATTTTTTAAGGTTTTCAAAATAACATTTATTTCTTAAAAGTTAACATGTGCATAATAGGAAACCAAAGAACACAAGAAGCAAAAAACAAAGTCAATCATCATCACAAGCAGTTTACCATTTGATGTGTCCTTCTAGGTCTCGTTTGTGTATTTAAACACAACTAAGCATCCATTTTTATGTAATTAAGGTCATACAGTTATGTATCATGCTTTTTCACACATCATGAATATTTACCATTTGAAAGTCCCAAAGCTATGAATATTTTCATAATCAAAAATACACTACACCAACTCAATCTGGAAGGAAAAAAAATGTAATCCTTTCTTGGTGATGAAAACTTCAGAAAAGACAAAAATGGCAACAGGCCTCTAGATAAAGATATTGGCAGAGTTATGATTAAAATACTACATTCCCTTAACGTTCAATTAAAAATGAGACATAAAACCACAAAGTACCCACAGTATCATGCTTTTAAGAGGATTCATTATCTGATCTAAACTATTAAAGTATTAGCAAGGAGGTATGTTTCCACTGAATTACTTAACAATATATTCCTATAGTACAGCTAAGAGATGCACACACATCAATGGTTATCATCAAAATATAAAAAGGAACACATCCACATACTTCCCTCCCTTTTATACTCCCTTCTGCCCCTCTGCTGCCAACCTAATGAACAAGTCCTGGTGTACATTTCACAGATGGTTTAACAATTCCATATCCAAGATGCTACTTTTTTACCAATTATAACAAGGATATTTACAAATTGGTTAACTCATTAGCTCTACATTTTATCATACATTGTCACCTCAGGACTCCTAAAAAGCCTAGACGTTGCAAAATAATGAATGAACCTTGTCCATAGTAAGCATTGGTACTTTACAAAAATGCACATTTAGACCTATGGTTATAACCTAAAACTGTCTTCTAGATATGGAGATATTAGCTAAGAGCCCTTCCCTTCACCCTTCCTCTTACCCCTCCTCCAGCATATCAGCGACTAAGTACAGGGCTATATCTAGCTCCAAGAGGTGGATTAACATAGACGCTCCCAGAAGACACAGCCCTTACTAAAAACCAACAAAAGGGCATTTATTAAGGGGTTATTTTACTACCTCTACTTTTAATATACTTTGGGCATTAGGACTTGCTTATTCTTTAATACACAGCAATATTAACTAAAACACACAAATAGAACAATGGTTAGACAATCTGAACTTGTCTAAAGACTCATGGGCACAGATCCCTTCTTTGTACTTCCTTCCCTGTCCGTTCCCCACCTCCCCACCACCCAGTGAATAGTCAGCTTACTCTCCAATACTCAAGTTTAACAATTTCCACTCCCCCAATACAACCATTCCTATGAATTAACAGAAAAAAAATACTTAAAATGTGTTACTTTTAACTCTCTATTTTCAACATATGTTGTGCACTTTTACACATCTAGAAAGATTAGATGTTTCAAATACAGATTTAACTTTGTCCACCATGTATACACATAGTAGCACTGAAGAAACTGCACACAAAGGCTATAGTCACAAAGTGTCTCCTAAACAGGAACACTCTGGCCTAGAAGCTTCCCCTTCTCATCTCTATCAACCCAGTGGACAAGAATAATAAGCAACTGTAATGCTTAGAGGGGATTTTAACAATTTTACTTCCTCCAGTTGTTTTCAGAAGTCTTTCCTATGAATTTTAACACAAAGTGTACACAATGTTATTATCGGCTATTTTTGTCATACACTGGCAACCTCTTTAACATCTAGGAAGACTAGATGTTGTGAATTTGGACCCTCTGTCCTTTATGTACACTATGTACACAGCCAAGTAAAACAAAACACAGAGACACACCAGACAATGGTTAGTCTTGGTATAAAGCCCTTTACACTTCTTTTTTCTCCCTGAACTAGCACAAATAAAATAATGTGTACTGCTCAAAGAGGTGGTTTGATCATTTTGATCACTCCATTTCTAAAAGAGTATTTCATATGAATTTTAACAAAAGGATATATCTACAAAATATGTTACTTCACTACCTCTACTTTTAACATACTTTGTGCACTTCTAAACGTCTAGAAAGACTAGATGTTTCAAATAATGGCTTAAGTTTGTCCACTATATACACAGTAGTCTTGAATAAACTACACACATGTAACAATGGTTATATCTGAAAATGTCTTCTACATAGGAACATTCTAATCTAGAACACTTCATTTCTCCCAGTACCTCCTTTCTGCCATCCATCCAACATTGGGCAAGTACAGGCACAGGTGTCACTTAGATGTGATTTACAATTTCACTTCCAAAGGCCCTTTTCAGAAGACGGCCTTTCAATGAATTTTAACACAAAGTGTCCTAAATGTGTTAGTTTACTAACTCTACTTTTGTCATACATTGGCAACCTCTTTAATGTCTAGAGACTAGATATTATAAAATTGGGACCCATTGGTCCAGTATATACAAAATATATACAGTAAAGTTAAACAAAATGCATGTAACATATAGAGCAATGGATAAGTTGAAATGTTCTAGTACCTGCTAGCAAAACATCTTTTGCAATCTTCCTTCCCACCTCCCTAAACCAAATGAACAAGCACAGAGTATATTGTTCAGAGAGGAGGTTTAACAATTCCATTTCCAAAAACAGTATTTCCCATCAGTTTTTAAAAGCTATTTACAAGAAGCATTATTCTACTAAAACTACTTTTAAATACATCAAGCACTTCTAAACATCTAAAAAGAATAGATATTTCATATAAGAACTTACTTGTCCACTATCCATATATTTTTTTCCTATTCCATTATAAAAGCAAAGACTTTTGTATTTTCTTACCTCAGAGGTGTTAGAACCAAAACCAGAAGATACCTACAGAAAATCTCTTTTTGTGGTTAAAAAAATAATCTCACCCATAGTTATCACAGAAGCTATAGAGCCACCAGATTTCAAGGGTAGTAAGCAGGCACGGACAATAAGGATATCATCACTAAATTGTTCCAGAACCACACAAACCTCTAATAGTCTTCTATAACTTATGGGAATGGGAGGACCTCAAAATTTACTTGCATTTAACTTCTCACCAGCTCAGTGAGGTGAAAATTTGGAGTTGGATTTAATTATTTAATTAAATTTAAATAAAATAATGGATTTAATTAAAGTTAAATAAAATAATGTAGCATTACCCACGCTCCCATTTGTGGAGTTCAGAGTTATACTTCCTACACGTATAGTAAGCTTGGCCACAGAAAAAATTTTCTCCCTTTATCCCAATTCTAACTCTGTAGGGAAGAGACTCTGAATAGCTCAGCTGAGTCTGACTCCTACCCCCGATCCAATCAGCTATGATCATAGGAATATTGTAATTATTAGAGATCATAGGAATAGTGTAAAAATGATCATTATGATCATAGACATAGTGTAATATTGAAATACAGCCACTGGGAACCCTTATGATCATGTATATTGGGAATGTCATTTCCCAGAAGAAGTGGGGGTCATGTTTAAAATACCCACTACAACACCACCATTGGCTTCTTTCCCTTGGTCTAATCCAGAGGGTGTCATCATGTACCTAATTATTATCTGGCTCTTCAGCAGCTTCAGTTTAAGTCACCTTTCATAAGTGATGCAGCTCCAAAATCTTACTATTTGAACCCAAGTATCTCTCTGTCTTACATTTCCAAAGTTAATATCCTAAATTCCCAAATCCTCCTCTTGATGTCTACCACAAATATAGCCAATATTAATTGGCCTTCCAGGGATATGGACAGATATCCCATATAGATACCTAGTATACATATGCCCCAAAAAGAGGAAATTCTGTCATTTCTAGAAACTTGACTACTAAGGGAGGTGCTGGGATGAGAGGTCCTGTTCATTCTACAGCATATGGGAAGATTTTTTTCAACTGAGCTTGTGAGGATTATTCATGTTTTTTGACTACCATCTGGTTATGTTTGTTTGCCTCACCCAGGTGTCTCTGAGTGGAAATACCAGATAATTTTTATTTATAAAACAAATAACTTGATTTTTTCAGGCATTTATGTGGAAATACCAGATAAATATTGCAGAAATACCATGCAAATATTCATTCAATTAATCATTAATCCAATCAACAAATATTTATTAAATGCTTTCTACTACTAGATACCAGTATAAGTACTAAGTATACAAGCCCTCTCAATCCACCACTCTTAAGTGACAAGGTTATACATTGCACAAGCATCATTATACTGCATATAATATGATAGCATCACTCTAAAATGCCACAAATTTCCCCCTCACATTTAACTATATAAATATCCTTCCTTTCCAACAAAGCTCAACAGTGAATAATATATGTTGTTCAGAATATAACAGAATCATTATAATTCAAATAATATAATGACATCAATTTAAAATACTAATGACATTCTCCTTCAATAACAATACAACCCTTCACCCCAGAAATCTCACTACAAAGGTTATATATTTTATACTCTAAAAGAGCATCATCAAAACCAAACAACATATGACAGAGGCATAAAATGTCAACTATCCTCCATCCTCTAACATTTAAAACTATTAATTCCCTTCTATCAATTCAACCACTTCTTCAAAAATAAATTAAATGCCCAAAATATTTACAAAGAATCAGTTTTCTTCCCTCACCCTCTGCCTCACCATTATCTTCTCAGTCTTCTCAGATCCAACTTTTCAAATTCCTGGTTGGGATTATTAGACAAATGTAAATCAAAACTACAATGAGGTGTCACCTCATACCAGTTAGAATGGTCATCATCAAAAAATCCACAAACAATAAATGCTGGAGAGAGTGTGGAGAAAATGGAACCCTCCTACACTGTTGGTGTGAATGTAAACGGGTACAGCCACTATGGAGAACAGTATGGAAGTTCCTTAAAAAAACTAAAAATAGAGCTACCGTATGATCCAGCAATCCCATTCCTGGGCATATATCTGGAGAAAACCATAATTCAAAAGGATACATGCACCCCATTTTTCATTGCAGCACTACTTACATTAGCCATAACATGGAAGCAACCTAAATGTCCATCGAAAGAGGAATGGATAAAGAAGATGTGGTACATATATATACAAATGAATATTCCTCAGCTAAAGAAGAAAATAATGACATTTACAGCCACATGGATGGACCTAGAGATTTTCATGCTGAGTGAAGTAAGTCAGACAGAGAAAGACAAAGATGATATGATATTGCTTACATGTGGAATCTAAAAAAAGGGTAAAAAGGAAATTATTTACAAAACAGAAATAGAGTCCCAGATGTAGAAAACAAACTTATGGTTACTGGGGGGTGGGGGGGAGAGATAAATTGGAAGATTGGGATTGACATGTACATGCTGCTATATATAAAACAGATAACTAATAAGGACCTACTGTATAGCACAGGGAACTCTACTCAGTACTCTGTAATGGTCTATATGGGAAAAGAATCTAAAAAAGAGTGGATATATATTTATGCATAACTGATTCACTTTGCTTAACACAACATTGTAAATGAACTATATGCCAATAAAATTTTTTTAAAAAATCCTGGTTTGAGCCCAGGTCCCTCCTTCAGTTGTAGACTAAGGTGCCTTCTGGTATAAGTAATGAGCCCTGCTGCTATATTATTTAAACCCCAGATCTCTCATGTGTCCTATAATTTTCAAAGTTTCTGATCAGATACCAAAAATTTCCCTTCTGGCATCTACACCTCCAGTAGATAATAACAAAAACATATTTCAAATAATGTATTTCTATACAAATTTCTTCTTACTGTCAATTCAGCTCTTAATCCTCCAGATAAAGTCCCAACATATATACAAAACTTTTTAAATATAGCTTTCATTTAAAATATTTAATTCCAGGGAGAGTGATCTCATTCTCAAGAAATTGGTTTGATTTTGGGTCTCTTTAGCAACTGCACACTGATATTTCTCCCACTGGAAGTGACAAAGCATCTCCAAAGTCTTTCGTGAGTCTCAGCTTTCTAAAGTTTAAAGAGCAGCTATTAGAGTATGTAAGAATATAACATCAGTCCCACTCTCATGAAAACTTGAAAACAAAATAAAATTCCTGAACTAAATGTGATCCTTCAAGTGGCTGAGACTCTAAAGAACCATCTCTTATATAAGAGCATTTCCCAAAGAAAAGTGATATTCCTAGAACTACATTTTTATTAGAAAAATAGTCCATAACAGAGGCTTAATGTTATTTGGACAAAAGGGAGAGAGAGAGAGAATCAAAGAGATAAAAGAAGTACTGGTCAATCCATGACAGCTTCTCAGATCCTACAAAGTATGAATTTAAATATCCCATTTAAAATCCACCACTCATTCAAAATACCTTCTCTCTTAAGAAGGGCACTTAAGAAACATTCCTATAGTTTAGAAAAAAATAGAAATGTGTAATATTGCCACCTGTCTTTTTAAGTTTTTTCCTACGACTCCACCCTATGCACACTTTCCTTTAATTTCCAGTTTATATATTTAAATCTATTTTTCCACCATGCCTGACATACTCTCCACTTTGTCCTGCAACACAACCTTTTCTCTTGTGTTCCAGCCCTCATTTTTCTGAATTAGAACATGTATACAGCGACCGATTAGGGTCCTTCCTTACTTCCTGGACATGCTACTAGAGAATTAGTGTTTATGGCCGTATGCAGAATTAGTGTTTATGGCCATATGCAGAAGTGTCCAGATGCTCTAGAGACTGGCTTCTTGATAGTTCCTGGGCCAGCTGTTAGGATGTAGTGGCATGCTGACTGGCTGTTCCCCCTTGCAGATCTGATGAATGGCAGCTCTGGTCAGAAACTCCTGGGTGGGACAAACAAACATAACCAAATGGTAGTCAGAAACCATAAATAATTCTCACTTGCCCAATTGAAAAAATTATCCTCCCATTCACTGTAGAATGAACAGGATTCATCTCAACACCACCCTTATTAGTCAAGATTCTAGAAATACCAGCCTGACAGGTTTTCCTAGTAAACGAGTATACTAGATACTTTTGAATTTTATAATATTTGTAATTTTTATAAGGAAACATATACATATGTATGGATTTTCCATATCTATTTTCTGAAGGATGGAGTTGGACTGGTATTGAGGGTGTTGCAGGGGTCTTTGGGGAGAAGAACCTATGAATATACACTGATCACCCAGACAGTTGGGTGAAAATCAGGAGAACCTCTTACCTGCAATTATGCTGTGTAGATCTGGAGTAAGAATACAGACTATCAGGTCTGAAAGAAGGGGAAACATTCAAGCCAGAAATGCACGTCCAAATTAACTCATCAAGCTTTTAAGTAGTCATGAGTTGAGGATCAAAAAGCAAAGGTGTGAAGCCAAATTGGGTTCAGAGATGTTGGAAACAAGGAACAGTAGGTCTAAACAAGAGAAGTGGTGCATATTTTTTAGAGAAAAGAGCATTAATCCATGGCTGACTTTTTACTAGCTAATTGTCTGTGTTTGCTCGCACAAGTGAGTCCATTGAAGAGGCTGAGTTGGGATGAACTTTTGTCCCCAAGATACCCTTCCTTAGACAGAGTCTGGGGTTTTACAGGTTTACCCATAGAGATCCCTAATGCTCTCTTGTGCATTCCTGAGGTGGTAGGCAGTTAACATGACTGCTTTTGTAATTTGTACACGTTTCAGGGAACCAGGTACCCAAGCTGGCTACTGTCTCACCATGATTACAGCATATTTTTCATGTTATACTTGTATTATCCTTCTTGGGTTGGAGAAATTAGTAGGATGAAACATAAAGCATGAAAACTTGAATGAATGTTTATGAATTGGCAAGGGTATTCAGTATAAAATTGTAGTGAAGGGAACTAAAAGAAGTCTCCCACTTTGATGTCCTTGCCTGAGCCTTTGTGTTGATTAGAATACTCTTTATATGTCTCTCTGTAAGTTGTCAAGATATTGGTGAAACTAGGAAACACAAGGAGGTAGCAAGATTGGCAATTGTAATTGTTCTGAAAGTGAATATTCAGGATAGAGAAATGCAGTGAGTTGTTATAGGGAATATCATGGTAGTAAACTAGTTAGCCCAGCTGGATTATCATTAGGAGACATAGCAGTAGTCATAATCCAGTACCTTGTTTGATACAAATGATCTGGCCATTAGTCTCCTGGTGTTTGGCAGGAGAATGTGTATATGTGAAGCTTTCACCAGAAGGAGTCAAATGTGCAATAAAAATAAGGGATACAAACTAGGCACAGTAGTCAAAATCTGTCAGATGAAGATCCCATAGAAGTGGAAGGCTTTCTTCAGGAATGAGGTATCCATGGCCTGTGCTGTAAAGGAGGTGAAAGAAACTGAAAGTGAAAGACTTGTGAACAAAGTAGCCATGGTCAATGCTGACAAAGAGAATATTTGTTCATAAACAAAGTAAACACAGTGTTTGGAACAGTAAGGCAAATGGAAGCTTTCTTTCTTAAACAAAGTAGCCATGTGGCCAGTGGAAACAAGATATGGAATACTTACTTTCTGAAGCTATGGTTGGCACAAATTTGGAGATCAAAGACATTTTATGATCCAAGTAGACAGGACTAGTACAGACTAGAAAGCAAACCAAATTATCTAGTCCATTCAGGCTGATACAACAAAATACCACAGATTGGGTGGCTTATAAAAAACAGGAATTTATTTCTCACAGCTCTGGAGGCTAAGAAGTCCACGATTAAGGCACTAGCAGATTTGGTGTCTGGTGAAGGCCTACATTCTGGATCATAGTTAGCTGTTTTTTGCTATAATCTCACATGGTAGAAGGGGCTAAGGAGCACTGTGGGGTCTCTTTTAGAAGGGCAGTCATTAATCCCATTCATGAGGTCTCCATCCTCATGACTTAAGCACCTCTGAAAGGCCCCACCTCCTAATGCCATCACGTTGGGGGTTAGGATTTCAACATAAGAATTCGGAAGGGACACAATATTCAGACAATAGCACACATCTTTTGTGAACAAAACATCATCAACGATGCTGACAAAGAGGTGACAAATTGTTTAGGAAAGCCTTCTTTCCTAAACAATATAGCCATGGCCAATGCAAGAAGTAATAGGGAAGACTTTTTAATAAAAATTTTACCCATGGTCATTGTAGGCATGGGAAGTTGAACAGTTATTCATGAAAAAAGCACTTAGGTCTGGAGCTCTTTATATATTTTTCTTGTTGATTTGCAATATATAATATGAAAAAATAATATTATCCAACACTTCTAGTATTTACTGTGTGTTTTAGGCATTTTACATAGATTGTCATATTTAATCATGAAAACAAACTATGAAGTAGATATTATTCTATTGTTATTCCCGTCTTACAGATGAGGGAACTGAGGCATAAGGCAATTAAATTAATTATTCAAGGTTATACAACTAGTAAGGGATAGAGCCATACTTTAAATCCAAGCAGTATAACTGTAGGCATTCTGCTCCTAATCACTTTATGATACTTCCTCTGAAGGGAGGTGGGAGACTTAGTTAGAGAAAAAACTTAGCTATGGCCAGTTCAAAGAGGGAAGAAGGAGACTACTTTTCATATCAAAGAACTATGAACCATATAAGGAGGTTGAAGATTTATTTCATGAATACTGGAGCCATGGTTGGGGCAGACAAGGAAGTGGGAAACTGTATGTGGTGATTGGGTGTGTGAGATGGGGAAGAAGGGAGAATTTGTCTCAGCAAGGTCATGATGGTGGAAGAAATTTCCCATGTAAGTCAGTTATGTCCCTTGCAGGCACAGGAAGAAGAGTTCTTTTGTTAATAAATTTGCTGGGGCTAGTGAAGATTGAGAGGTAGAGTTAGAAAATGTGTTTACTAAGTACGTTGTCTATGGATAATTGCAAAAGAAATATGGAAGATTTATTTCATGAACAAGGTGATCAGCTATGACAAGTTTAAACTGGGAATTAGAAGACTTCTTGAATGAGCAAAGTAGCCATACCTGAGCAGATACAAGGGATGAATGACTACTAGTCTGGACAAGTGACCACTGCTAATATAAAGAAAGATATGGGAAAACTTTCTTCAAGAATGAAGTAACCACATCTAGTTTAGAGAACGAAACAACTACTGCTGAGATACTCAAAGAATAGGAAGACTTGTTTCATTATTTTTTAAAAAAGAAAAAGAAATCTATGCCAGTGCAGACATAGCAATATAAGATTTTCATTAGTAAAGTAACTATAGATGAAGCAAACAGGGATGAAAAGTGGAAGACTTCTCTCAAAAACAAAATAGTCATTGCTGTGACAGCCAAGGAGATAAAATAAATTTCATTAATTAAGTTACTATAACCAGAACATATAAGAAAATGGAAGACTTTCATCAATAAGGTAGGCAACTCTAAGGTAAATGGGGCAGTGGGATGATAAGATTTGTAAATAATATAGCTGCAGCCACTACAGAAAAAGAGATGAAAATTTCCTGTAAGACTTTTCTTTTTCCATGAACAAAGCAGTCCTGACGAATGTGAATTAAGAGATGGAAAATTTGTCTCCTGAACCATGCTGTCATCGCCAATGTAAATGAAAAAATCAAAACCTTATATATATTGAGATTATCATATAGTTTTTATCCTTCAATTTGTTAATATGGTGTATCGCATTGATTGATTAGAGTATATTAAAGAATCCTTGCATTCCAGGGATAAACCCCAGTTGATCAAGGGGTATGATCCATTTAATGTGCTGTTAGATTCTGTTTGCTAGTGTTTTGTTGAGGATTATTGCATCTATGTTCACCAGTGATATTGGCCTGCAGTTTTCTATTCTGTGAATTCTTTGTCTGGTTTTGGTATCAGGGTGGTGGTGGCCTCGTGAAATGAGTTTCAGAGTGTTCCTCCCTCTGCTATATTTTGGAAGAGTTTGAGAAGGATAGGTGTTAGCTCTTCTCTAAATGTTTGAAAGAATTTGCCCGTGAAGCCACCTGGTCCTGGGCTTTTGTTTGTTGGAAGATTTTTAATCACAGTTTCAATTTCAGTGCTTGTGATTGGTCTGTTCATATTTTCTATATCTTCCTGGTTCAGTCTGGAAGGTTGTGCTTTTCTAAGAATTTGTCCATTTCTTCCAGGTTGTCCATTTTATTGGCATACAGTTGCTTGTAGTAATCTCATGATCCTTTGTATTTCTGCAGTATCAGTTGTTACTTCTCCTTTTTCATTTCTAATTCTGTTGATTTGAGTCTTCTCACTTTTTCTCTTGAAAAGTTTTGACAAAATTCAACACCCATTTATGACAAAAACTCTCCAGAATGTAGGCATAGAGGAAACCTACCTCAACATAATAAAGTCCATATATGACAAACCCACAGCTAACATCGTTCTCAATGGTGAAAAACTGAAACCATTTCCTCTAAGATCAGGAAAAAGACAAGGTTGCCCACTCTCACCACTATTATTCAATATAGTTTTGGAAGTTTTAGCCATGGAAATCAGAGAAGAAAAAGAAACAAAAGGAATACAAGTCAGAAAAGAAGTAAAGCTGTCGCTCTTTGCAGATGACATGATACTATACAAAGAGCATCCTAAAGATGCTACCAGAAAACTAGTAGAGCTAATCAATGAATTTGGTAAAGTAGCAGGATACAAAATGCACAGAAATCTCTTGCATTCCTATACACTAACAACAAAAAATCTGAAAGAGAAATTAAGGAAACTCTCCCATTTACCATTGCAAAAAAGAATAAAGTACCAAAGAATAAACCTACTTAAGGAGACAAAAGACCTGTATGCAGAAAACTATAAGACACTGATGAAAGAAATCAAAGATGACACAAACAGATGGAAAGATATACCATGTTCTTGGATTGGAAGAATCAACGTTGTGAAAATGACTATACTACCCAAAGCAATCTGCAGATTCAATACAATCCCTTTCAAACTATCAAGGTCATTTTTCACAAAATTAACACAAAAAAATTAAAATTTGAATGGAAACACAAAAGACTACAAATAACCAAAGCAGTCTTGAGAAAGAAAAACAGAGTTGGAGGAATCAGACTCCCTGACTTCAGACTATACTACAAAGTTATAGTAATCCAACAGTATGGTACTCACACAAAAACAGAAACATAGATCAATGGAACAGGTTAGAAATTCCAGACATAAGCCCACTCACCTTGGTCACCTAATCTATGACAAAGGAGACAAGAATATACAATGGAGAAAATACAGTCTCTTCAATAATTGGTGCTGGGCAAACTGGACAGCTACATGTAAAAGAATGAAAGTAGAACACTCCCTAACACCATACACAAAAATAAACTGAAAATGGATTAAAGACCTAAATATAAGGCTAGATACTCTAAAACTCTTAGAGGAAAACATAGGCAGAACACTCTTTTTTAAAAAAATTTATTTATTTATTTTTTATATAGCAGGTTCTTACTAGTTATCTATTTTACACATATTAGTGTATATATGTCAATCCCAATATCCCAATTCATCCCACCACCATCAACAATCACCCCCGCCACCGCTTTCCTCCCTTGATGTCCATATGTTTGTTCTCTACATCCGTGTCTCTACTTCTGCCCTGCAAACTGGTTCATCAGTGCCATTTTGGCAGAACACTCTTTGATATAAATCACAAAAGATCTTTTTTGATCTACCTCCTAGAGTGATGAAAATAAAAACAAAAATAAATAAATTGGATCTCATTAAACTTAAAACCTTTTGTACAGCAATGGAAACTATAAACAAAAATACATCCCTCAGAGTGGGAGAAATTATTTGCAAATGAAGTGACTGACAAGGAATTAATCTCCAAAATATAGAAACAGCTCATGCAGCTTAATATCAAAAAAACAAGCAACCCAATCGAAAAATGGGCAGAAGATCTAAACAGACATTTCTCCAGAGAAAACATACAGATGGCCAAAAAAGCACATGAAAAGATGTTCAACATCACTAATTATTATAGAAATGTAAATCAAAACTACAATGAGGTGTCACCTCACACCGATTAAATGGACATGATCAAAAAATCTACAAACAATAAATGCTGTAGAGGGAACCCTTTTACACTGTTTGTGGGAATGTAAATTAGTACAGCCACTATGGAGACCAATATGCAGTTTCCTTGAGAAACTAATAATAGAACTACCATATGACCCAGCAATCCCACTCCTAGGCCTATACCCAGAGAAAACCATAATTCGAAAAGATACATGCACCCCAATGTTCATTACAGCACTATTTACAGTAGCCAGGATATGGTAGCAACCTAAATGTCCATTGATAGAGGAATGGATAAAGAAGATGTGGTACATATATACAATGGAATATTACACAGCCCTTAAAAAGATCAAAATAATTTCATCTGCAGCAACATGGATGGATCTAGAGATTGTCATACTGAGTGAAGTAAGTCAGACAAAGACAAATATCATATGATACTAGTTGTATGTGAAATCTAAAAAAATGGATAAAAATGAACCTATTTACAAAACAGAAATAGAGTCACAGATGTAGAAAACAAACTTATGGTTACCAAGGGGGAAATCAGGGGAGGGATAAATTGGGGGGTTGGTATTGACATATACACACTACTATATATCAAATGGATAATTAATAAGATCCTACTGTATAGCCCAGGGAACTCTATTCAATATTCTGTAATGACCTATATGGGAACAGAATCTTTAAAAAGAATTGATATATGTATATGTATAACTGATTCACTTTGATGTATACCTGAAACTAACACAACACTGTAAATCAACTATACTCCAATAAAAATTTTTAAAAGAAGATAACAAAAAAAGAGGTTTGGTTCAACATATGACAATCAGTCAAGGCAATAAACCACATTAATGGAATGCTGAGGAAAAAAATCCATGATCTTCTCAACTGAAGCAAAAAGAACATTTGACCAAATACTATACCATTTCATGATTAAAAATTAATAAACTAGAAAGAGAAGGGAGCTTCCTCAACATGATAAAGACTGTATATGAAAAGCCCACAACTAACATCATATTCAATGGTGAAAGACTATAAGCTTTTCCTCTAGCATCAGGAGCAAGTCAAGTTTGTGCACTTTCACCACTTCTACTCAACATAGTACTGGATGTCCTACCCAAAGCATTAGGCAAGAAAAAGAAATAAAATACATCTAAATTGGAAAGAAAGATGAGATTTATTTTATTTACATATGATATGATCTTATAGAGAGAAATATCTGAAGAACATTTTTAAACTGTTAGAGCTAATAAACTAATCAGCAAAGTTACATGACACAAAATCAACCTCAAATGTCCTCAAATATCAGTTGTATTTCTAAAGACTAGCAATGAACAATCTGAAAAGAAAATTAAGAAAAAAATTTACAATAGCATACAAAAGAGTAAATTATATAGGGATAACCTTAGCCAAGGAGGTTGCTATGGACTGAATCTTTATGTTTCCCCAAAATTCATATGTTAAAGCCCTAATCCTCAACGGTGGCATTTGGAGGTGGGTGGGGTCTTTGGGAGGTAATTAGGTCATGATATTGTAGCCTTCATGTATGGGATTAGTGCCTTTATTAGAAGATACACGAGAGTGATAAACTCTCTATCCATCATGTGAGGATACAATGAGAAGATGGCCATCTGCAAAGCAGGAAGAGGGCCCTCACCAAGAACCAAATTGACTAACACCTGGATCTTGGACTTCTTAGCCTCCAGAACTGTGAGAAATAAATTTCTGTTGTTTAAGCCACCTATTTATTCTATGGCATTTGTTATAGCAGCCCATGCTAAGACAGAGGTGAAAGTCTTGTACAGTGAAAACTATAAAACATTGCTGAAAGAAATTAAAGACCTAAATAAATGAAAGACATGTCATGTCCATAGACTGCAAGACTTATGGTTAAAATGACAATAATACCCAAAGAAATATACAGATTCAATGCAATCCTTATCAAAATACCAATGGCACTGTTTTTGCAGAAATTGAAAACCATATCCTAAAATTCATGTTGAATTTCAAGTGACTCACAATAGCCAAAACAATATTGAAAAAGAAGAACAAAGCTGGAGGACACATTTTCTGATACCAAAACTTACCGTAAAACTACAGTAACCAAGACAGTATGGAAGTGGCTTAAAGATAGACATAAACCAATGGAATAGGATTGAGAATCTGTAAATAAACCCATACATCTATAATCAACTGATTTTCAACAAGGGTATCAAGACTTTTCAATGGGAAATAATAAGAATAGTCTCTTCAATAAATGGTGCTGAGAAAACTGGATATCCATATGCAAAAGAATAAAGTTGGACCTATACCTTATATCTTATACAAAACTTAACTCAGAATGGATCAAAGACTTCAATTTAAGAGCTAAAGCTATAAAACACATAAAGGAAAACATAGGAGCAAATCTGCATGATCTTAGTTATGGCAATGGTTTCTTAAATATGACATAAGAGCATAGGCAACAAAAGCAAAAAATAGATAAATTGGACTTCATTAAACTTTCAAACTTTTGTGCATCAAAAGACACTATCAGAGAGTGAGAATACAAACCAGACAATGGAAGAAAAACATTTACAAATCATTTATCTGATAAGCTTTGTTATGGGCTGAATTGTGTCTCCCCCAAATTCATATTTTGAAGCTCTAATCCTCAGTACGATAGAATGTGACTGTTTTTGTAGATAGGGCCTTTAAAGACGTAATTAAGTTAAAGTGAAGCTGCTAGCATGGGTCCTAATCCAATATGACTGGTGTCCTTATAAGAAGGGGAGATTAGGACACAGAGGAACAGCCATCCGATGACAGAGTGAGAAGATGACCATCTATCTGCAAGCCAACGAGAGAGGCCTCAGAAGAATATAAACCTGTTGACTCCTTGATCTTGGATTACTAGCCTCTAGAATTGTAAGAAAATAAATTTCTGCTGTTTAAGTCACCCAGTCTATGGCGTTTTGTTATGGCAGCCCAATCAAGCTAATACAGGTTTAATATCAAGAATATGTAAATAACTCCTAAAATGAAACAACAAACAACCCAATTAAAAATGGGCAAAGGACTTAAATAGATATTTCTCCAAGGAAGTATATACATGAGTAATAAACACATAAAAATATACTCAAAATCATTTGTCATTAGGGAAGTAGAAATCAAAATCACATTGCAATGTTTTTACACCTACTAGAATGGCTGTTTTTAAAAAGGAAAAAAACAGGTTTGGCAGGATGTGGAGAAAGGTATTACATTCCCATACATTACTGGTGGGAATGTAAAATGATACAGCCACTGTGGAAGCTGGTAGTTCCTCAAAAATTAAACATAGAACTACAGTATGACCCAGCAATTCCACTCCTAGGTATATACTCAAAAGAACTGAAAACAGGGACTCAAACAGGTACTTGTACGACAATCTCCAAGAAAGAATTACAATAACCAAAAGGGGAAAACAACTCAAATGTCCATTAATAGATGAATGGATAAACAAAATGTGGCATGTACACACAATGGGATAATATTCAGCCATGAAATAGAACTCTGATATGTTCTGCAACATAGGTGAACCTTGAAAACATTATGTTAAGTGAAAAAAGCCAGAGACAAAATGTCACATATTGTATAATTCCATTCATATGAAATATCTAGAGCAGGCAAACTCATAGGGATATAAAGTAAACTAGAGGTTACCATGGGCTGGGAGGAGGGGGTTTTAGAGTTACCGCTTAATGGGAACAAAGTTTCTCTTTGGAGTCATGAAACATTTTGCAAATAGTGATCATGGTTATACAACTTTATTAATATAATTAATGCCACTAAATTATACACTTAAATTTGTTAAAATGCCAACTTTTATGCTACATGTATTTTACCACGATTTTTTGAAGTTAAAAAGAGAGAGAGATTAGCAGAGGATAAAAAACTGTGACCCAACTATAGACTGTCTACAATAAATTCACTTCAAATATAATGATATAGGTAATTATTTTAGCATGGTACAACCATAACCAGACATTGGATCTACAAAACTATAAGAAAATAAATTCATGTGGTTTTTATGCCAGTAACTTTGTGGTAATTCATTATGGCAGCAAAAAAAATACAAACTATCACATCTCATCTATTTTATATATAGAAAATTTATGAAAAAATCTATCAGAATGGGCTTCCCTGGTGGCACAGTGGTTAAGAATCTGCCTGCCAATGCAGGGCACATGGGTTCGAGCCCTGATCCAGGAAGATCCCATATGCCACAGAGCAACTAAGCCCGTGTGCCACAACTACTGAGCCTGCACTCTAGAGCCCGCGAGCCACAACTGCTAAAGCCCGTGCCCCTAGAGCCCGTGCTCCTCAACAAGAGAAGCCACCACAATGAGAAGCCTGCACAATGAAGAGTAGCCCCCATTTGCTGCAACTAGAGAAAGCAAAGACCCAACGCAGCCAAAAATAAATTTATATAAAAAAACTATCAGAACTAATAACTTTCAGCAAGATTGCAGGATACAAGATCAATATAAAAAATCAGTTGTATTTCTACACATTTGCAATGAACAATCTGAAAATAAAATTAAGAAAACAATTCCACTTACATTAGCAAAAATAAAAATAAAATAGGAATAAATTTAACAAAAGAAGTGCCAAATTTATGCTCTAAAAATGATAAAACATTGTTAAAATAAATTAAAGAAGATCTAAATAAATGGGAAAATATCCCATGCTCATAGATCAAAATAGGCAATATTGTTAAGATGACAACACTTCCTAAAATGATCTACAAATTCAACACAATCCCTATCAGAATCCCAGCTGAGTTTTTGCAGCTGAAATTGTTTTATTCATTGTAATGGCTTCATATGTCATATACTCTTTTTTTAGTTTGGTTTAGTTTAGGTTATGATTAACACAATTCCAAAGGTAGTTAAATAATATAATCTATTATATAAATGACACTCTGTACAGTAAAGCACATACTCAATATATTTTTAACTTAACACTGAAATTATTTGTATCAAATATCTTTAAGTCAAATAATCTAATACAGCTAGTGATGATTGATAATTTTATTACCTTTAAATACATGGCAAGATTTCTCCTCTATACTCTTTTTCCAAAGGACTTTGTTAGACACGGTTGCTACTCATTTTTAATTGGAAAGAGATTTGCATAGATTTCCTGGTAACTTTGTGAGAACTTCAGCATGTCTTTAGTCATTATTCATTACACAGACAGAATCTAACTCTTAAGAAAACAAAAACTTTACATAGTGTATTTTCAAGTGACTTGTGTTTAATTTAAAATAACTTTTCCACAGGTTCATGTTTAATCTCAGTTTTCATCTTGAATACAGAGTAAAGCAAACCAGCTGAGTTCTTTGTAGGAACTGACAAGCTTACTCTAGCTGATTCATTTTGTTGTACAGCAGAAACTAGCACAAGATTGTATAGCAATTATACTCCAATAAAGATGTAAAAACAAACAAAAAAAGGTACCAACCAGGGAGAAAGCAAAAATTCATTTGGAACTGCAAGGGACCCAGAATAGCCAAAACAACTCGAAATGAAGAATATAGTAGGAGGACTAAAACTTCCAAATGTCAAAATTTACTGCAAAGCAGTAGTAATCAAGACAATGTAGTCCTGGCACAAAGAGAGACATATAGATCAGTAGAATAGAATTGAGAGTCCAGAAATCATTGCATATATCTATGGTCAACTAATTTTGACAAGAGTATCAAGACTATTTAATGAGGAAAGAAAAGTCTCTTCAACAAATATCACTAGGATAACTGGATAGCCACATGCAAAAGAATGAAATTGGACACTTACCTTATGCCATAAACAAGAAAACTCAAGACAGGTCAAAAACCTAAAAGGAAGGGCAAAATCTATAAACCTCTTAGAAGAAAACACAGGAGTAAATCTTCATGACCTTGGATTTGGCACGAGCACATGCAACAAAAGAAAAAAGATAAATTGAATTTCATCAAAATTTTAAAAATTTGTGCTTCCAAGGACACTATGAAGAAAGTGAAAACACAACCCACAGAATGAGAGAAAATGTTTGCAAATTATATATCTGATAAAGTATTTGTGTCTAGAATTTATAAAGAATTCTTACAACTCAATAATAAAGGCAGATATAATTTTAAAATGGTCAAAGACTCTGAATAGACATTTCTCCAAAGGAGACTTACAAATGATAAATAATCACATGAAAAAATGCTTTTAGTTTCAATATGAAAGCCCAGAAAATGGTTTATATAGTATAATAGTGTATTCTATGTTATGTGCATGTTACCACAATTTTTTTTTTTTTGCGGTATGCAGGCCTCTCACTGTTGTGGCCTCTCCCTTTGCAGAGCACAGGCTCCAGACGCGCAGGCTCAGTGGCCATGGCTCATGGGCCCAGCTGCTCCGTGACATGTGGGATCTTCCTGGACCGGGGCACGAACCTGTGTCCCCTGCATCAGCAGGCGGACTCTCAACCACTGCACCACCAGGGAAGCCCCTACCACAATTTTTTAATGGGAAAAAAAGAGAAAAACAAACTAAAAAAGAAAAATCATATAATCTTATCATGTGATGCAGAAAAAGCATTTCACAAAATACAACTGTCCTTCATGATAAATACTGTCAGAAAAATAGGAATAGATGGAAACATCTTCAATGTCACAAAGAGCATCTACAAAAACAACTATAGCTAACAACACATATAATGGTAAAAGACTGAATGCTTTTTCCTTAAGATCAGGAACAATGCAAGGATGTCTACTCCCAGTACTCTTTTTTCTTTATTGAAGTAATATATATATAGAAGTAATATATAAACATATATACTGTATATATTATATATTATATATATACTATATATATTCTTTTTCAGATTCTTTTCCATTATAGGTTATCACAGGATATTGAATATAGTTCCCTGTGCTATACAGGTAGGTCCTTGTTTATCTATTTTATATATAGTAGTGAGTATCTGTTAATCCCAAACTCCTAATTTATCCCTCCCCCACTTTCCCCTTTGGTAACCATAAGTTTGTTATCTATGTCTGTGGCTCTATTTCTATTTTGTAAACAAGTTCATTTGTATCATTATTTTAGATTCCATATATGAGATATCATATGATATTTTTCTTTCTCTTTATGATTTACTTCACTTAATATGGTAATCTCTAGGTCCATCTATGTTGCTGCAAATGGCATAATTTCATTCATTTTTTATGGCTGAGTAATATTCCATTGCATAAACATACCACATCTTCTTTATACATTCATCTGTCAAAGGACATTTGGGTTGCTTCCATGTCTTGTTTATTATAAATAGTGTTACTATGAACATTGGGGTGCATGTATATTTTCAAATCAGAGTTTTTGTATTTTCCTGATATATGCCCAGGAGTGGGATTGCTGGATCATAGGTAACTCTATACTTAGGAATAAACCTACCTAAAGAGGCAAAAAGACCTATACTCTGAAAACTATAAGATGCTGATGACAAAATTGAAGATGACACAAACAGATGGAAAGATGTACTGTGTTCTTGGATTGCATGAATCAATATTGTTAAAATGGCCATACTATCCAAGGCAATCTACATATTTAATGCAATCCCTACAAATTACCAATGGCATTTTTCACAGAACTAGAACAAATAATGTTAAAATTTGTATGGAACACAAAAGACTCCAAATAGCCAAAACAATCTTGAGAAAGAAGAACGGAGATGAATGAATCATGCTCCCTGACTTCAGACTATACTACAGTGATAGTAATCAAAACAATATGGTACTGGCACAAAAACAGACACACAGATCAATGGAACAGGATATAAAGCCCAGATATAAACCTACACACTTATGGTCAGTTAATCTATGACAAAAGAGGCAAGAATATACAATGGAGAAAGAACAGTCTCTGCAATAAATGATGCTGGGAAAACTGGACAGCTACATGTAAAAGAATGAAATTAGAATATTGTCTAATACCAGATACAAAAATAAACTCAAAATGGATTAAAGATCTAAATGTAAGACTGGATACTATAAAACTCCTAGAAGAAAACATAGGCAGAACACCCTTTGACATAAATTGCAGCAATATTTTTTAGATCCGTCTCTTAGAGTAATGGAAATAAAAGCAAAAATAAACAAATAAAACCTTTTGCACATCAAAGGAAACCACAAACAAAATGAAAAGACAACCTACAGAATAGGAGAAAATATTTGCAAACAATGAGACTGACAAGGGATTAATTTCCAAAATATACAAACTGTTCATAAGCTCAATATAAAAAACAAAACAACCCAATCAAAAAATGGGTGGAAAATGTAGACATTTCTCCAAAGGAAACATACAGACAGCCAACAGGTACATGAAAAGAAGCTCAACATTGCTAATTTTTAGAGAAATGCAGTTAAAAACTAAAATGAGGTAGTACCACACACTTTTCAGAATGGCCATCTTCAAAAAGTCTACAAATAATAAATGCTGGAGAGGTTGTGGAGGAAAGGGAACCCTCCTACACACTGTTTAAAATTGATGCAGCCACCATGGAAAACAGTATGAGGTTCCTTAAAAAACTGAAAATAGAGTTACCATATGATCCAACTCCCAGTACTCTTATTCAACATAGTACTGGAAGTTCTAGCCAGTGCAATAAGGTAAGAAAAGAAAATAAACAGCATAGATATCAGAGAGGGAAGATTAAACTGTCCTTATTTGCAGATGACATATGATCTACATAGAAAATACCAAAGAATTTATAAATAAACTCATAAAAATAATGAGCTCAGCAATGTAACAAGATACAAGATTACATACAAAATTGATTCTATTTTTATATACTAACAATGAACATGTAGACACCATAATTAAACATATAATACTATTTACAATCATTAAAATTTTCCTTGTAAATCTAACAAAACATGTAGAAGATTTGTATACTGAAAATTACAAAGCACTGAGGAAAGAAATCAAAGATTTAAATAAATGAAGAGGCATACTACATCCCTGGATTGGAAGACTCAATATTGTAAAGCCAGTTCTTCTTAAATTGATCTGTAGTTTAATGTAGTCCTTATGAAAATCCCAGCAAAGTTTCTTGTAGAAATAAAGAAGCTTATTCTAAAAATTTGTATTACTTTTATTTCTTTTTCTTCTCTGATTGCCATAGCTAGGACTTCCAGAACTATGCTGAATAACATTGGCGAGAGTGAACATCCTTGTCCTGTTCCTGATCTTAGTGGAAATGCTTTCAGATTTTCACCACTGAGTACAATGTTAACTGTGGGTTTTTCATATATGGCCTTTATTATATTGAGGTAGGTTCCCTCTATGGCCACTTTCTGGAGAGTTTTTATTTTTTATCATAAAAGGGTGTTGAATTTTATCAAAAGTTTTTTCTGCTTCTATTGAGATGATCATATGGTTTTTATTCTTCAACTTGTTAATGTGGTGCATCACACTGATTCATTTGCAGATATTGAAAAATACTTGCATCACCGGGATAAATCCCACTTGATCGTGGTGTATGATACTTTTAATGTATTTTTGGATTTGTTAGTATTTTGTTGAGGGTTTTTGCTTCTATGTTCATCAGTGATATTGGCCTGTAATTTTCTTTTTTGTGGGAATTTTGTCTGGTTTTGGTATCAGGGTGATGGTAGCCTCATAGAATGTGTTTGGGAGTGTTCCTTCCTGTGCAAATTTTTGGAACAGTTTGAGAAGGATAGGTGTTAACTCTTCTCTAAATGTTTGATAGAATTTGTTGGTGAAGCCATCTGGTCGTGGACTTTTGTTCGTTGGGAGTTTTTTAATCACAGTTTCAATTGCAGTACTTGTGACTGGTCTGTTCATATTTTCTATTTCTTCCTGCTTCAGTCTTGGAAATTGGACCTTTCTAAGAATTTGTCCATTTCTTCTAGGTTGTCCACTTTATTGGCATATAGTTGCTTATAGTAGTCTCTTATGATCCTTTGTATTTCTGCTGTGTCAGCTGTAACTTCTCTTTTTTCATCTCTAATTTTATTGATTTGAGCTCTCTCCCATTTTTTCCTGATGAGTCTGGCTAAAGGTTTATCAATTTTGTTTATATTTTTTAAAAAACAGCTTTTAGTTTCATTGATATTTCCTATTGTTTTCTATTTTTTTACATCTTTATTAGAGTATAATTGCTTTACAATACTGTGTTAGTTTCTGCTATATAACAAAGTGAATCAGCTCTGTGTATACATATATCCACATATCCCTTCCCTCTTGCATCTCCCTACCACCCTCCCTATTCCACCTCTCTAGGTGGTCAGAGAGCATCAAGCTGATCTCCCTGTGCTATGCAGCTGCTTCCCACTAGCTATCTATTTTACATTTGGTAGTGTATATATGTCAACGCTACTCTCTCACTTCATCCCAGTTTACCCTCTCCCCACTCCCCATGTCCTCAAGTTCATACTCTACATCTGCGTCTTTATTCCTGTCCTGCTCCTAGGTTCATCAGACCCCCCCCTTTTTTTTTTAGATTCCATATATATGTGTTAGCATACGGTATTTATTTTTCTATTTCTGACTTACTTCACTCTGTATGACGGACTCTAGGTCCATCTACCTCATCACAAATAACTCAATTTCATTTCTTCTTATGGCTGAGTAATATTCCATTGTATATATGTGCCACATCTTCTTTATCCATTCATCTGTTGATGGACACTTAGGTTGTTTCCATGTCCTGGCTATTGTAAATAGAGCTGCAATGAACATTGTGGTACATGTCTCTTTGAATTATGGTTTTCTCAGGGTATATGCCCAGTAGTGGGATTCCTGGGTCATATGGTAGTTCTATTTTTAGAATCATAAAGATCAGAGCAGAAATAAATGAAATAGAGATGAAGAAAACAATAGATCAACCCTCAGAATGGGAGAAGATATTTGCAAATGAAGCAACTGACAAAGGATTAATCATAATCTTTATGATTTCTTTCTGTCCACTAACTTTGAGTTTTGTTTGTTCTTCTTTCTCTAGTTGTTTTAGGTGTATATTTTTTTAATGTTTTGAGGGAATTTCTTTTTCTTTTCTAATTGGTCTGGCTAGTACTTCTAGTACTATGCGGAATAGGAGTGGTAAGAGTGGGCACCCTCACCTTAGAAGCAAAGTCTTTACCCTTTCACCATGAGTATGATGTTAGCTGTGGCTTGTCATATATGGGATTTATTATGTTGAGGTATGTTCCTTCCCTGCCCAATTTGCTGAGAGTTTTTTTCACAAACATACGTTAACTTTTGTCAAATGCTTTTTCTGCATCTATTGAGATACTCACATGGCAAAAAAACTAGAATAGTTAAAAGCAACTATGAAAAACAGGAAGAAAGTGAGTGACTCACTCTAACCAACTTTAAAACTTATTATATAGCTCCAGTCATTAAAACAATGTGGTTCTGGTGGAGGGATAAACACATAAATCAGTGGAACACAATAGAGAAACCAGAAATAGCTCTACACAAATATTCCCAATTTCTTTTTATAAAGATGAAAAATCAATTGTTTGAAGGTGTAAATAACAAATGGTGTTGGGGCAATTGGATATCCATAGGCGAAAAGTTATACTCACACCTTATATAATAATTAACTCAAAATGTATCATAGTCCTAAGTAAAAAACATAAAACTATAAAACTTTTAGAACAAAACATAAGAGAAAATCCTTGGGACCTAGGGCTTGGTGATGAGTTCTGATATTTGACACCAAAAGCACAACCCATTACAGGGAAAATTGATGAATTGGACCTGACGTTATCAACATTAAAACCTTCTTCTCTGTAAAAGACCCTGTTAAAATAATGAAAAAACAGCTACATGCTGGAAGACAATATTTGCAAACCATATATCTGTCAAAGGACTTATATCTAGAACATATAAATAACTCACTGGGCTCCCAGAATTTGTCAGATTTGAGGAGTGTCTAGCCCTTGTTCTTGTGTCTGTAAGATATGCCTAAATTTTATATCATCAGGCCTGTCTAAATGTGACCCTTATAATTCAGACCCTTAGTCTGATTCTGATGCCTAATAATAACCTCCTGAAATTTCATACCTTGATACAGGAGATCTAAGCAATCTACCATTAATTTACAGACACTTTGCTGTCCACAAACTGCCCTGAGAATTCCTCTAGCTGTAAAAAAGGATTGATAGTACCTGGACTACCAGTAAGGCAACACTCTTGTTGCAAGTTTAAAAATTATTATTATCCTAGTTTTCCAGATTGAACTAATGAGGACCTAAGAAATGCAGCGACTTGCCCAAGATTATATACTTAAGTAATAGCAGAGCTGAGACTAGAACCCAGAGGTTTTGCTTCCTAGTTGGATGCTTTCTTTCCACCTCATAGCATTTCTCATACCAAGCTCCCTCACTAATATCAGAATGTAATGATACCTGAAAGAGAATTTTTTAACTCTTCAAATTAATAAAATTTGTAGTATATAAAATTGAGTAATATACTCATTCATCATTTCAACAAACATGTGCTGAGATCTTGCTATGTTGCAGACCTTGGGCTAAGTAGTGTGGATGTATTTGAGGTATTCAAATAGGAATCACTACTGGATAATTCTCATTAAATAAGTCTCTAGGAGCACTATTGTATATAACAGTCTGAATTTTTCTGAGACCTATTTAGAATCCCACATTTAAAAGGTTTTGCCAGAGATCAAGCCTCCAAGTAGAGGCACACCCAACTTAAGCATAGTTAATGCTAAGCACTGATCTAAGCGCTATACATACAAGTGCACACACACAGAGTAATTTAATCCACTCTATAATTCTAAGAGATAGGTGCTATTATCTCCACTTTAGAGATGAGGGAATTAAGGCTAGGACGATTAAGTGACTTGTCCATAACAATATAGCTAGTAAGTAGCTGAGCCAAGATTTCAACTCAGTCTGTTTTGGGAATCTACACTCTTAATCACTTCACTATTCAGCGTCTACATTATTTGGTGGCTATTGAACAGTATTCCCCAAATATCTCCACTAACCTAAAGTGAAAGACAGAAAGCAAAAAGGAAGGAAACAAAATAGTAGTCTAATAGTACTCTGTATTTACCTTTAAGCTCAAAGAAACTTATGGCACCATACCAAGCAAAAGCAAAAGTCATAGCATTTTCATAAAGGAGAGATGGAGACATTAAACTTGGACTTTTATTAGATTCCCTTACAAGGTTATACAATTGAAAATGTTCTGGGGGGAGATTTCTGGTGCCGTTTTTTAAATTTATTTTTTATTTTATTTATATCTTTATTAGAGTATAATTGCTTTACAATGTTGTGTTAATTTCTGCTGTATAACAAAGTGAATCAGCTATACGTATACATATATCCCCATATCCCCTCCCTCTTGCATCTCCCTTCCACCCTCCCTATCCCACCCCTCTAGGTCTTCACGAAGCACCGAGCTGATCTCCCTGTGTTATACAGAAGCTTCCCACTAGCCATCCATTTTATACTTGGTAGGGTAAATATGTCAGTGCTACTCTCTCACTTGGTTCCAGCTATGCCTTCACCCTCTGTGTCCTCAAGTCCGTTGTCTATGTCTGCATCTTTTCCCCTGCCCTGCCACTAGGTTTACCAATACCGATTTTTTAGGTTCCATATACATGTGTTATCATACGGTGTTTGTTTTTCTCTTTCTGACTTACTTCATTCTGTATGACAGACTCTAGGTCCATCCACCTCATTAGAAATAGTTTCTTCCTTCTTATCACCATCTCATTTTAATCTTCAGAGCAATCTCGTGAAGGAGGTAGGACAGATTCTTCTTTTTTTAACTTTTTAAAAACATCTTTATTGGAGTATAATTGCCTTACAATGGTGTTAGTTTCTGCTTTATAACAAAGTGAAACAATTATACATATACATATGTCCCCATATCTCTTTCCTCATGCATCTCCCTCCCTCCGACCTTCCTTATCCCACCACTCTAGGTGGTCACAAAGCACTGAGCTAATCTCCCTGTCCTATGCGGCTGCTTCCCACTAGCTACCTATTTTAGGTTTGGTAGTGTACATATGTCCATGACACTGTCTCACTTTGTCCCAGCTTACCATTACCCCTCACAGTATCCTCATGTCCATTTTCTAGTAGGTCTGCATCTTTATTCTCGTGTTGCCCCTGGGTATTTCTGATCTTTTTATTTCTTTTCCTTTCTTTCTTAGATTCCATACGTATGTGTTAGCATAAGGTATTTGTTTTTCCCTTTATGACTTACTTCACTCTGTATGAGAGTCTCTAGGTCCATCCACATCACTACAAGTAACTCAGTTTCGTTCCCTTTTATGGCTGACTAATATTCCATTGTACATATGTGCCACATCTTCTTTATCCATACATCTGTTGATGGACACTTAGGTTGCTTCCATGTCCTGGCTATTGTAAATAGTGCTGCAATGAACATTTTGGTACATGACTCTTTTGAATTACGGTTTTCTCAGGGGATATGCCCAATAGTGGGATTGCTGAGTCGTATGGTAGTCCTATTTTTAGTTTTCTAAGGAATCTCCATACTGTTCTCCATAGTGGCTGTATCAATTTACATTCCCACCAACAGTGCAAGAGGGTGTCCCTTTCTCCACACCCTCTCCAGCATTCATTGTTCGTAGATTTTTTGATGATGGGCATTCTGACCGGTGTGAAATGATATCTCATTGTAGTTTTGAATTGCATTTCTAATGATTAATGATGTTGAGCATTCTTTCATGTGTTTGCTGGCAATCTGTATATCTTCTTTGGAGAAATGTCTAATTAGCTCTTCTGCCCATTTTTGGATTGGGTTGTTTTTTTTTTTGTGTTGAGCTGCATGAGTTGCTTGTATGTTTTGGAGATTAATCCTTTGTCAGCAGCTTCATGTGCAAATATGTTCTCACATTCTGCGGGTTGTCTTTTCGTGTTGTTTATGGTTTCCTTTGCTTTGCAAAAGCTTTGAAGTTTCATTAGACCCCATTTGTTTATTTTTGTTTTTATTTCCATTTCTCTAGGACGTGGGTCAAAAAGGATCTTGCTGTGATTTATGCCACAGAGTGTTCTGCCTATGTTTTCCTCTAAGAGTTTGATATGTCTGGCCTTACATTTAGGTCTTTAATCTCTTTTGAGTTTATTTTTGTGTATGGTGTTAGGGAGTGTTCTAATTTCATTCTTGTACATGTAGCTGTCCAGTTTTTCCAGCACCACTTAATGAACAGGCTGTCTTTTCTCCACTGTATATTCTTGCCTCCTTTATCAAAGTTAATGTGACCCTATGTGCATGGGTTTATCTCTGGGCTTTCTAGCCTGTTCCATTGATCTATATTTCTATCTTCTGCCAGTACCATACTGTCTTGATTACTGTAGTTTTGTAGTATAGGCTGAAGTCAGGGAGTCTGATTCCTCCAGCACCATTTTTCTTTCTCAATATTGCTTTGGCTATTCAGGGTCTTTTGTGTTTCCATAAAATTGTGAACATTTTGGTTCTAGTTCTGTGAAAAATGCCAGTGGTAGTTTGATAGGGATTGCATTGAATCTGTAGATTGCTTTGGGTGCAAAGTCATTTTCACAATGTTGATTCTTCCAATCCAAGAACACAGCATATCTCTCCAACTATTTGTATCATCTTTAATTTCTTTCATCAGTGTCTTATAATTTTCTGCATACAGGTCTTTTGTCTCCTTAGGTAGGTTTATTCCTAGATATTTTATTCTTTATATTGCAGTGGTAAAAGGGAGTGTTTTCTTGATTTCACTTTCAGATTTTTCATCATTAGTGTATAGGAATGCAAGAGATTTCTGTGCATTAATTTTAAATCCTGCTACTTTACCAAATTCATTGATTAGCTCTAGTAGTTTTCTGGTAGGATCTTTGGGATGCTCTATGTATAGTATCATGTCATCTGCAAACAGTGACAGCTTTACTTCTTCTTTTCCAATTTGGATTCCATTTATTTCTTTTTCTTCTCTGATTGCTGTGGCTAAAACTTCCAAAACTATGTTGAATAATACTGGTGAGAGAGGGCAACCTTGTCTTGTTCCTGTTCTTAGTGGAAATTGTTTCAGATTTTCACCATTGAGGATGATGTTGCCTGTGGGTTTGTCACATATGGCCTTCATTATGTTGAGGAAAGTTCCCTCTATGCCTACTTTCTGGAGGGTTTTTATCATAAATAGGTGTTGAATTTTGTCGAAAGCTTTCTCTGTATCTATTGAGATGATCATATGGTTTTTCTCCTTCAATTTGTTGATATGGTGTATCACGTTCTTTGATTTGCATATATTGAAAAATCCTTGCATTTCTGGGATAAACCCCACTTGATCATGGTGAATGGCCCTTTTAATGTGTTGCTGGATTCTGTTTCCTAGTATTTTGTTCAAGATTTTAGCATTTATGTTCATCAGTGATATTGGCCTGTAGTTTTCTTTTTTTGTGACATCTTTGTCTGGTTTTGGTATCAGAGTGATGGTGGCCTCATAGAATAAGTTTGGGAGTGTTCCTCCTTCTGCTATATTTTGGAAGAGTTTGAGAAGAATAGGTGTTAACTCATCTCTAAATGTTTGATAGAATTCACCTGTGAAGCCAACTGGTCCTGGACTTTTGTTTGTTGGAAGATTTTAAATTACAGTTTCAATTTCAGTTCTTGTGATTGGTCTGTTCATATTTTCTATTTCTTCCTGGTTCAGTTTCAGAAGGTTGTGCATTTCTAAGAATTTGTCCGTTTCTTCCAGGTTGTCCATTTTATTGGCATATAGTTGTTTGTAGTAATCTCTCATGATCCTTTCTATTTCTGCAGTGTCAGTTGTTACTTCTCCTTTTACATTTCTAATTCTGTTGATTTGAGTCTTCTCCCTTTTTTTCTTGATGCGTCTGGCTAATGGTTTATCAATTTTGTTTATCTTCTCAAAGAACCACCATTTAATTTTATTGATCTCTGCTATCATTTCCTTCATTCTTTTTCATTTATTTCTGATCTGATCTTCATGATTTCTTTCCTTCTGCTAACTTTGGGGTATTTTGGTTCTTCTTTCTCTAATTGTTTTAGGTGTAAGGTTTGGTTTTTTAT
Source organism: Delphinus delphis (assembly GCF_949987515.2). Classification (NCBI taxonomy): domain Eukaryota; kingdom Metazoa; phylum Chordata; class Mammalia; order Artiodactyla; family Delphinidae; genus Delphinus; species Delphinus delphis. Next base: position 64,152,249 of record NC_082704.1, on the reverse strand, counting down.
TTGAGATGTTTCTTGTTTCTTAAGGTAGGCTTGTGTAGCTATAAACTTCCCTCTTAGAACTGCTTTTGATGCATCCCATAGGTTTTGGGTTGTTGTGTTTTCACTGTCATTTTTTTCTAGGAATTTTTTGATTTCCTCTTTGATTTCTTCAGTGATCCCTTGGTTATTAAGTAGTGTATTGTTTAGCCTCCATGTGTTTGTATTTCTTACAGATTTTTTCCTGTCATTGATATCTAGTCTCATAATGTTGTGGTCAGAAAAGGTACTTGATACAATTTCAAGTTTCTTAAATTTACCAAGGCTTGATTTGTGAACCAAGATATGACCTATCCTGAAGAATGTTCCATGAGCACTTGAGAAGAATGTGTATTCTGTGTTTTTGGATGGGATGTGCTATAAATATCAATTAAGTGCATCAGGTTTAATGTATCACTTAACACTTGGGTTTCCTTATTTATTTTCATTTTGGATTATCTGTCCATTGGTGAAAGTGGGGTGTTAAAGTCCCCTACTATGATTGTGTTACTGTTGATTTCCCCTTTTATGGCTATTAGTATTTGCCTTATGTATTGAGGTGCTCCTATACTGGGTACATAAATATTTACAATTGTTATATCTTAGTCTTGGATTGATCATTATGTAGTGTCCTTCTTTGTCTCTTGTAATACTTTTTGTTTTAAAGTCTTTTCTGTCTGATATGATAATTGCTACTCCAGTTTTCTTTTGATTTCCTTTTGCATGGAATATCTTTTTCCATCCCCTCTCTTTCAATCTGTATGTGTCCCTAGGTCTGAAGTGGGTCTCTTACAGACAGCATATATACGGCTTTGTTTCTGTATCCATTGAGCCAGTCTATGTCTTTTGGTTGGAGCATTTAATCCATTTACATTTAACGTAATTATTGATATGTATGTTGCTATTACCATTTTCTTAATTGTTTTGGGTTTGTTATTGTAGGTCTTTTCCTTCTCTTGTTTTTCCTGCCTAGAGAAGTTCCTTTAGCATTTGTTGTAAAGCTGGTTTAGTGGTGCTGAATTCTCTTAGCTTTTGCTTGTCTGTAAAGCTTTTAATTTCTCCATCAAATCTGAATGAGATCCTTCATGGATAGAGTAATCTTGGTTGTAGGTTCTTCTCTTTCACCAGTTTAAATATGTCCAGCCACACCCTTCTGGCTTGCAGAGTTTCTGCTGAACATTCAGCTGTTAACCTTATGGGGATTCCCATATATGTTTCTTGTTGTTTTTCCCTTGCTTATTTTAATATTTGTTCTTTGTATTTAATTTTTGATAGTTTGATTAATATGTGTATTGGCATATTTCTCCTTGGATTTATCCTGTGTGGGACTCTCTGTGCTTCATGGACTTTATTAGTTATTTCCTTTCCCATATTAGGGAAGTGTTCAACTATAATCTCTTCAAATATTTTCTCAGTCCCTTTCTTTTTCTCTTCTTCTTCTGGGACCCCTTTAATTCGAATGTTGGTGCATTTAATGTTGTCCCAGAGGTTTCTGAGACTGTCTTCAATTCTTTTCATTCTTTTTTCTGTATTCTGCTCTGCAGTCGTTATTTCCACTATTTTATCTTCCAGGTCACTTATCCTTTCTTCCTCCTCAGTTATTCTACTATCGATCCATTCTAGAGAATTTTTAATTTCATTTATTGTGTTGTTCATCTCTGTTTGTTTGCTCTTTAGTTCTTCTAGGTCCTTGTTAAACGTTCCTTGTATTTTCTCCATTCTATTTCCAAAGTTTTGGATCACCTTTACTATCATTATTCTGAATTCTTTTTTATGTAGACTACCTGTCTCTTCTTCATTTGTTAGGTCTGGTGGGTTTTTTCCTTGTTCCTTCATCTGCTGTGTTTTTCTGTTTTCTCATTTTGCTTATCTTACTGTGTTTGAGGTCTCCTTTTCGTAGGCTGCAGGTTTGTAGTTTCTGTTGTTTTTGGTGTCTGTCCCCAGTGGTTAAGTTTGGATCAGTGGGTGGTGTAGGCTTCCTGGTTGAGGGGACTAGTGCCTCTGTTCTGGTGGATGAGGCTGGAACTTGTCTTTCTGGTAATCAGGTCCATGTCTGGTGGTGTGCTTTGGGGTGTCTGTGGCCTTATGATTTTAGGCAGCCTTTGTGCTAATGGCTGGTGTTGTGTTTCTGTCTTGCTAGTTGTTTGGCATAGGGTGTCCTGCACTGTAGCTTGCTGCTCACTGAGTGGAGCTGGGTCTTGGCATTGAGATGGAGATCTCTGGGAGATTTTCACCATTTGATATTACATGGAGCTGGGAGGTCTCTTGTGGAGCAGTGTCCTGAACTTATCTCTCACACCTCAGTGGCACAGCCCCATCACCTGGCTGGAGCACCAAGAGCCTGTCCTCCACATGGCTCAGAAGAAAAGGGAGAAAAAAAAAGAAAGGAAGGAAGAAGAAGATAAAATAAAATAAAATAAAGTAAACTACAATAAAATAATGATATTAAAATAAAAAATAATTTTTTAATTAAAAAAAAGGGACAGTCAGAACCCTAGGACAAATGGTAAAAGCAAAACTCTACAGACAAAGTCACACACAGAAGCATACTCATACACACTCACAAAAAGAGAAAAAGGGAATACACATATATATATTGTTGCTCCCGAAGTCCACCTCCTCAATTTGGGATGATTCGTTGTCTCTCCAGGTATTCCACAGATGCAGGGTACATTAAGTTTATTGTGGAGATTTAATCCACTGCTCCTGAGGCTGCTGGGAGAAATTTCCCTTTCTCTTCTTTGTTCCCACAGCTCCCTGGGTTCAGCTTTGGATTTGGGCCTGCCTCTGCATGTAGGTCGCCTGAGGGTGTCTGTTCTTCGCTCAGACAGGACGGGGTTAAAGGAGCAGCTGATTCGGTAGCTCTGGCTCACTCAGGCCATGGGGAGGGAGGGGTACGGATGCGGTGCGAGCCTGCAGCAGCAGAGGCCAGCGTGATGTTGCACCAGCCTGAGGCGGGCTGTGCATTCTCCCGGGGAAGTTGTCCCTGGATCACGGGAACATGGCATTGGCGGGCTGCACAGGCTCGTGGGAAGGAGGTGTGGATAGTGACCTGTGCTTGCACACACACTTCTTGGTGGCTTCAGCAGCAGCCTTAGCGTCTCATGCCCCTCTCTGGGGTCAGCACTGATAGCCGCGGCTCAAGCCCGTCTCTCAAGCTCCTTTACATGACGCTCTTAAACCCCTCTCATTGTGCACCAGGAAACAAAGAGGCAAGGGAAAGTCTCTTGTCTGTTCGGCAGCTCCAGACTTTTTCCTGGACTCCCTCCCGGCTAGCTGTGGCACACTAGCCCCTTCCGGCTGTGTTCATGCAGCGACCCCAGTCCTCTCCCTGGGATCCAACTGAAGCCCAACCCTCAACTCCCAACCCCCACTCGTCCTGGCGCGTGAGCAGAGCAGCCTCTTGGGCCGGTGAGTGCTGGTAGGCACTGATCCTCCTTGCGGGAATCTCTCCGCTTTGCCCTCCGCACCCCTGTTGCTGTGCTCTCCTCCATGGCTCCAAAGCTTCCCGCCCGCCCACCCCCTTCTCCACCAGTGAAGCGGCTTCCTAGTGTGTGGAAAATTTTCCTCCTTCACAGCTCCCTCCCACTGGTGCAGGTCCCGTACCTATTCTTTGTCTCTGTTTTTTCTTTTACCCTACCCAGGTACGTGGGGAGTTTCTTGCCTTTTGGGAGGTCTGAGGTCTTCTGCCAGCCTTCAGTAGGTGTTCTGTAGGAGTTGTTCCACATGTATATGTATTTCTGATGTATTTGTGGGGAGGAAGGTGATCTCCGCGTCTTACTCTTCCGCCATCTTGAAGCTCCTCTTAGCTGCCATTTTTTTTATTATTATTATTTTGGTCTCTTTAATATAGTCTCAACTTGCCATAAAATGGGAAAAAATGTAGCATTTCCCCTCAGCTTTTGAGTCCTTTGACATACACTCCAAAAGTGTTACTCATCCTACTTCCACCCCCCACTCCCACTGCCACTGCCACGCTGTAACAATCCAAGAAGTACTATAATGTACCTTTTGGGAAAAATGACTCTTTCCAATAGTTTTGGATCATAAGAATGTACACTTTTCTCCCCTGATGATTTCCCTCTTCAATTTCCCAGCAAAGAGTGTTTCCTAATGCCTAGACTGTTGGCAGTATTTCCACCAAGAAAAGCTGCTTCCCAGTCCTGCAGCATTCTCAAGCAGATAGTAATGCTGGAAATCCCAACAACTCTGCCAGCAAGGGTGACAGAGAGTCAGGCTACCTGCCCAGTGATTTCTGCTGCAATAAGGTTTCTGTGAGAGTGGTTACCCTGCAAGAACCCATGCACTGGACCTGTCTGTGTCACAGGAGATAAATGAAAGGAAAGTATGAGTGTTTGGGAGAGGATGGAAGAGGACAAACAGCACATGAACAAAAGGCATTAAGCTGTTTCAAGAATGGAGAGAAAAATGAAGGGCAACAAACTCTGTAACTCTCTGGCCTACCCCCAGAGAATGTGATGATGGTTTTGCAGGGAAGAATTTGATGTATTAGACATATTCCATCAGAAGAGTCACAACAGATCTGATCCATCTATCACAGAATCCTCAGGCTAGGGCGTATATCTTCCCTTCCACTGCTTTCCAGCCAGAGAGTACTAGAAAAGATGGTTTGTCTGCCTGGGTTTGGGTTTAGAGTTCAGGAATATTCAATCATGCCACAGGAGATTCCCTTGACTCATCCTTCTGATGACCCCTGAGATGGGCTGGGCCTCCAGTAAGAACTTGGAAGGGTGTGGCTCCAGGCTGCTTATCCCTACTGACCCCTTAGGTAATACACCCACACCCTGGAGCCAAAGCTCCCATTAGTCTGGCCTTACCTGGCATAGCTACCCCTGTTATTCTTGGCCAAGATGGAAATTACAGCAAACTGCTTCATGCTTTTCAGCAGGCTCAGCAGTGAGGAAAGCTGAAGCCTCATGGCAGACAGGTGCAGAGAAACTGAAGGTAGAGAATTCCATTCAGTGCCTTCATGGCACAAATACAGTCAATTTTTGGGTTAGAAGTGAGGAATGAGGTGTGGCAACTAGGAAAAAAAGATCAAAGATCAGCTTCTAAAAAATCCTTTTCACTAAATGAAAACAAACACAGAAATACAGAGAACAGCGTAGTGTCTACAAGAGGGAAAGGGGCAGCGGGGAGGGTGAAATGAGTAAAGGGGACCAACTGTATTGTGATGGATGGAAAGTAAATCTTTGGAGGTGAATACACTGTAGTGTATATAGAAGTAGAAATAGTGTAGTGTATACAGAAGTATACAATATAATGTTTTATACATGAAACATATAATTTTATAAACCAATGTTACCTCAATAAAAAATAAATTAAAAACCTTTTCACTCTGACATGTTTCCATGTTAGAGAGATAGCCCCCAAAAAACTGCTTTATATTTTAGAGGTAAATTTTTGTCCTAGAGGTATATATATCCAAGCCTACCTGTGTCTCCAAAACAAGAGAGTACAAAGATAGGATTGGGAAGGCATGACTTTGCAACAGCACAGGTTTTGTACACTCAGGCCCAGTAAGTTGATTCTGAGCTCAGGATGAGTTAGCAATCTGTCAAAATTCTAATGTAGGGCTTCCCTGGTGGCACAGTGGTTAAGAATCCACCTGCCACATATACACAATGGAATATTATTCAGCCATAAAAAGAAATGAAACTGAGTTATTTTTAGTGAGGTGGATGGACCTAGAGTCTCTCATACAGAGTGAAGTAAGTCAGAAAGAGAAAAACAAATACCATATGCTAACACATATGTATGGAATCTAAAAAAAAAAATGGTTCTGATGAACCTAGGGCAGGACAGGAATTAAAACACAGACATAGAGAATGGACTTGAGGACACGGGGAGGGGGAAGGGTAAGCTGGGACGAAGTGAGAGAGTGGCATGGACATATATGCACTACCAAATGTGAAATAGATAGCTAGTGGGAAGCATCCGCATAGCACAGGGAGATCAGTTCAGTGCTTTGTGTCCACCTAAAGGGGTGGGATAGGGAGGGTAGGAGGGAGACTCAAGAGGGAGGGGATATGGGGATATATGTATATGTATAGCTGATTCACTTTTTTATACAGCAGAAACTAACACAACACTGTAAAGCAATTATACTCCAATAAATATGTTAAAAAAAAAAAAAAAAGAACCCACCTGCCAATGCAGGGGACAAGGATTCGGGCCCTGATCTGGGAAAATCCCACATGCCGGGAAGCAACTAAGCCCGTGTGACACAATTACTGACCCTGTGCTCTAGAGTCCACAACTACTGATCTCACATGCCAAAACTACTGAAGCCCACGTGCCTAGAGCCCGGGCTCCACAAGAGAAGCCACCACAATGAGAAGCCCACATACCACAATGAAGTGTAGCCCCCACTCACCTCAACTAGAGAAAGCCTGCACACAGCAACGAAGACCCAACACAACCATAAATAAATAAATAAATAAATTTAAATCAACTATACTTCAATAAAAATTTTTAAAAATTCTAATGTAAAGTTAGGTTGTATCAATAGGACCATAATGCTCAGAATTAGAGAAGTGAAAGTTTCACTTTATTCTGGGTTTGTAAGACCACTTGAGATATTATTTTTCCTGCTGGCTACCATAGTTTATAACTGATATTGGTAAACTGGATCAGGTCACAAAACAGTAGTCAGGATGGTGAATGAAGAGGAACCTGAAAACTATTGAATGTGAGGAACAGTAAAATGAACTAGAGATGTTTATCATGAAGAATATATATATATATATATATATATATATATAATAGATTTATATATATAGATAATAGATTTATATATATATATATATATATATATATATATATATAAAATAGGGCTATAATAGGAGACTGAAATTAGACTTTCCTATATAATACAAATAAAAGTAGGACTACTGGATGGAAGCTGCTGACAAGTGCAGCTTTTCTAACAAATCTGGGAATATGCCAGAACTCAAAGAGATAGTTCCTAAAATCAGTTCTAAAGTGACTGGAGTGATTGCTTACCAATAGCAGGTAGAAGCAACAGTGAGCTGGCAGAAAGAGGGACCATCAGAGGACACAGACTGATGGGGAAAGCTGTGAATTTCATTGAAGTGAGGATAAAAGTAAACTCAAAAAGAACAAAAAATGCAACAGTGGGAAAGCAAAAAAAAATAAGAATAAAGCAAGGTGGAGTCCCAGACAGTACCAGTGGAAACCAAACAACCAGAAGAAATGCACATAGTAGTTTCAGATAAAGTCCAATTAGGAGAACCAACACAGAAACAGTAGCCATGGCCAGAAACATTAGTGACAGTTGAATTTTACCTAGTAAGTTATGTCATAGCTCCTTCAGAAATAGAAAATTTTTAAGAGGGTGACTCAAAAGGACAACTGACTATAAAGGTCACTGCCCCCAAGTGACTGAGGAATCTTAAAGCTAAAAGACAACTTAGAGAGCATATAGTCCATCCTCTTTCAGTTTCAGTTCTATCCTTGAAACTCTATTTTCTGCAGTGTTGAGTACAATTTTCCATAACATGCTAGTTTCAAACTGACAACCAGAAAAAGCACACAAACTTCACACTTGAGGAACACCATTTACAACAAGACAACTAGGTAGCCTTTCTCACTAGGGCAGCTGTCTTTTACAATATTGCAATGTACTTCATCTGAACACTATTTTCATGCCTGTATTTTCATACAGGTCAAAACCCAAGGACTTCCCTCATCCTGCCTCTTTCCACAACTTTCTCCACTTTATACAATTACCTTACATACACAGAGCAGTGTAGGCCGACATCCAATTATTCCTTCAACAGCCCAAGGACTTATATAAATGACCAAATGGAAATAGTACTCCTCAAGGAATCCTACTACCCTAGAAATAACATGCAGCTGCTCAGCCAGTTCCTGTTCATCGTGTTGTAAATTCCATAGCCTTTTAGTTAGAGCTATCAAATATTCTCAAGATCTATATCATCTTCCACTGATCCTCAGCTAAAGTTAGCCCTACATCCTAGTCACTATCAAAAAATGCCCTTTTTAATACAAGTGAAAATAAAAAGGAGATATACACATAGGACGTCCTATATGGGCAAAATTGTGTAAATTCATATCTCTCTCCCTTTCTCCCACTAAGTACAATTACATGTGACAAACAAAGAAGAACTCTGAAAGGTAGAACTGGTTAGGGAGCCCCCAGGATTGCAGGAAAAACACAGCAGCAGGGTGCCTTACATCATGCCATTCAATGGAAGAAAGTAACCCATGCCTGGAATTTCCCAACCTCCAACTTGACAACAGAACGTGGTGCAAGTAGGCTCATTTCTCCCCCAGCTCACCTGAAGTGCTGCCTACAACACCAGGCCAGCCTAGCATCACAGGAAAGGGGGACGTTGATCTACCCACTGACAATAAGTAGCCAGAGAAGTGCTCTCCTTCCCTGTAGGCCTGAAACTCCCCTCCCTCACCAAAAGATACTCAGTGGCTGGGTAGCACTGACAAAGAGATCTCATCACAACAACCATCAACAGCTGGGTATGAAGTACAGTTTATTCTCACAGGCTAGAGACTCCATTCCCCCACTTAGAAGCACCAGATGACTTCTCATGGGGAAACTCCTTCTGCCTCTCCAATTAGTATCACCTGAGACCAGTGGGAGCCCCAGAGCACAAGATAAACCAAACAGATGAGAATAGCACTGGAAAGGTTCTGAAAATTACACATTCATTGAAACTACAGCTCACAAAACCTTCATGTTAAATCTAAACAGGGTGAGTACCTACTAAAATAAAAAATTTAAATAGGACTCAGAATCTGCTAATGCAATAGAAAAATATATCCAGGAAACAATCAAAAATCACCTATAACAACAAGAACAATGAAAATCACAACCTGGATGAAAAAAGACAATCAATTAATGACATCATCAAAATGAAACATACTGTTCATTATTGGAATTATCTGATGAAAATTTTAAAGCAGCAAGGATTTTAAATCAAAAAAGGATTCGGTAAGCATTACAAATTCTTAGAAAATCTCAGCAAAGAAAGAGAAGTTATAATAAAAACCAAATGGAGGAGACCTTCAAAATGGCAGAGGAGTAAGACATGGAGATGACCTTCTTCCCCACAAATACATCAGAAATACATCTATGTGTGGAACAGCTCCTACAGAACACCTACTGAGTGCTGGCAGAAGACCTCACACTTCCCAAAATGCAAGAAACTCCCCACATACCTGGATAGGACAAAAGAAAAAACAGAGACAAAAGAAGAAGGATGGGACCTGCACCTCTGGGAGGGAGCTGGGAAGGAGGAAAAGTTTCCACACACTAGGAAGCCGCTTCACTGGTGGAGAAGGGGGTGGGCGGGCGGGAAACTTTGGAGCCATGGAGGAGAGAACAGCAACAGGGGTGCGGAGGGCAAAGCGGAGAGATTCCCACACAGAGGATCAGTGCTGACCAGCACTCACCAGCCTGAGAGGCTTGTCTGCTCACCAGCCAGGGCGGGTGGGGGCTGGGAGCTGAGGCTTAGGCTTCGGAGGTCAGATCCCAGGGACAGGAATGGGGTTGGCTGCGTGAACACAGCCTGAAGGGGGCTAGTGCACCACAGCTAGCTAGGAGGGAGTCCGGGAAAATGTCTGGAACTGCCTAAGAGTCAAGAGACCATTGTTTCAGGGTCCGCGAGGAAAGGGGATTCAGAGCACTGCCTAAACGAGCTCCAGAGATGGGCTCGAGCTGCGGCTATCAGAGCGAACACCAGGGATGGGCATGAAATGCTAAGGCTGCTGCTGCAGCCACCAAGAAGCCTGTGTGCAAGCACAGGTCACTATCCACACCTCCCCTCCTAGGAATCTGTGCAGCCTGCCACTGCCAGGGTCCCGTGATCCAGGGACAAATTCCCTGGGAGAATACACAGTACACCTCAAGCTGTTGCAACATCACGCTGGCCTCTGCCACTGCAAGCTCGCCCCACATTCCTTACCCCTCCTTCCCCCCAGCCTGAGTGAGCCAGAGCACCTTAATCAGCTGCTACTTTAACCCCGTCCTGTCTGAGTGAAGAACAGATGCCCTCAGGTGACCTACATGCAGAGGCAGGGCCAAATCCAAAGCTGAAGCCCAGGAGCTCTGCGAACAAAGAAGAGAAAGGGAAATTTCTCCCAGCAGCCTCAGGAGCAGTGGATTAAATCTCCACAATCAACTTGGTGTACCCTGCATCTGTGGAATACCTGAATAGACAAGGAATCATCCTAAAATTGAAGCAGTGGACTTTGGGAGCAACTGTAAACTTGGGGTTTGTTTTCTGCATCTAATTTGTTTCTGGTTTTATGATATCATAGTTTAGTAGTTAGAGTTTATTATCATTGGTAGATTTGTTTATTGATTTAGTTGTTCTCTTCCTTTTTTCTTATATATAGATATATATATTATTTTCCTTTTTCTCTTTCTGTGAGTGTGTACATGTATGCTTCTTTGTGTGATGCTGTTTGTATAGCATTGCTTTTACCATTTGTCCTAGGGTACTGTCTGCTCTTTTTTTTTTTTAGTATACTTTTTAGCACTTGTTATCATTGGTGGATTTGTTTTTAGGTTGGCTGCTCTCTTCCTTCTTTCTTTCTTTCCTTTTTCTTTTTTAAATTACATTATAATTTTTTATTTTTAATAATTTTTTACTTTAATAACTATTTTATTTTACTCTCTTTTTTCTTTCTATTTTTTCTCCCTTTTTTTCTGAGCTGTGTGGCTGACAGGGTCTTGGTGCTCTGGCCAGGTGTCAGGCCTGAGCCTCTGAGATGGGAGAGCCAAGTTCAGGACACTGGGCCAGCAGAGACCTCCCAGCCCCACATAATATCAATCAGCGAGAGCTCTCACAGAGACTTCCATCTCAAGCTAAGACCCACCTCCACTCAATGACCAGCAAGCTACAGTGCTGGACACCCCATTACAAACAACTAGGAAGACAGAAACACAACTCCACCCATCAGCAGACAGGATGCCTAAAATCATAATAAGGTCACACACACCCCAAAACACACCATCAGATGCAGTCCTGCTCACCAGAAAGACAAGATTCAGCCTCATCCACCAGAACACAGGCACTAGTCCCCTCCACCAGGAAACCTACACAACCCACTGAACCAACCTTACCCACTGTGGGTAGACACCAAAAACAATGGGAACTATGAACCTGAAGCCAGCAAAAAGGAGACCCCAAACACAGTAAGTTAAGCAAAATGAGAAGACAGAGAAACACACAGCAGATGAAGGAGCAAGGTAAAAACCGACCAGACCAAACAAATGAAGAGGAAAAAGGCAGTCTACCTGAAAAACAATTCAGAGTAATGATAGTAAAGATATCCAAAATCTTGGAAGTAGAAAGGAGAAAATACAAGAAATGCTTAACAAGGACCTAGAAGAACTAAAGAGCAAACAAAAAAATGATGAAAAACACAATAAATGAAATTAAAAATTCTCTAGAAGGAATCAGTAGCAGAATAACTGAGGCAGAAGAATGGATAAGTGACATGGAAGATAAAATAGTGGAAATAACTACCACAGAGCAGAATAAGGAAAAAAGAATAAAAAGAATTGAGGACAGACTCAGAGACATCTGGGACAACATTAAATGCAAGAACATTCAAATTATAGGGGTTCCAGAAGAAGAAGAGAAAAAGAAAGGGACTGAGAAAATATTTGAAGTGATGACAGTTGGAAACTTCCCTAATATGGGAAGGGAATTAGTCAATCAAGTCCAGGAAGAACAGAGAGTCCCATAAAGGATAAATCCAAGGAGAAATGTGTCAAGGCACATATTAATCAAACTATCAAAAATTAAATATAATTTTTATTTAAAAATATATTAAAAATATATTTTAAAATATTTTAAAAATTTATATTTTTACAAAAAAATTTATAAAATTTTATAATTTTAAAATAATTTTATAATAATAATATAATTTTATAATAATTTTATTATAATTTTATAATTATATATTAATTATAAATTTTATAATTTTATAATAATAATATAATTTTAAAACTAAAATAATTTTAAAAATTTTATAAATTTTTATAAAATTTATAAAAATATTTATTTAAAAAATTTATATTTTTATAAAAAATATATAAAAAATAAAAAATATATATATTAAAAGCAGCAAGGGAAAAGCAACAAATAACATACAAGGGAATCCCCAATAAGGTTAACAGCTGATCTTTCACCAGAAACTCTGCAAGCCAGATGAGAGTGGCAGGACATATTTAAACTGATGAAAAGGAAAAACCTACAACCAAGATTAGTCTACCCTGCGAGGATCTCATTCAGATTCAATGGAGAAATTAAAATATTTACGGACAGGCAAAAGCTAACAGAATTCAGCACCATCAAGCCAGCTTTACAACAAATGCTAAAGGAACTTGTTTTTAGAAATCTAAAGATTTCTTAATTGGATTAAGAAAATGGTAATAGGAACATACATATCAATAATTATCTTAAATGGAAATGGATTAAATGCTCCACACAAAAGACATGGACTGGCTGAATGGATACACAAATGAGACCCATATATATGTTGTCTACAAGGGACCCACTTCAGACCTAGGGAAACATACAGACTGAAAGTGAGGAGATGGAAAAAATATATTCCATGCAAATGGAAATCAAAAGAAAGCTGGAGTAGCAATTCTCATATCAGACAAAATAGGCTATAAAATAAGGACTATTAAAAGAGACAAAGAAGGACACTACATAATGATCAAGGGATCAATTCAAGAAGAAGATATAACAATTGTAAATATTTATGCACCCAATATAGGAGCATATCAATACATAAGGCAAATGTTAATAGCAATAAAAGAGGAAATCGACAGTAACACAATAATAGTAGGGGATTTTAAAAGCCCACTTTCAGCAATAGACAGATGAATGAAAATGAAAATAAATAAGGAAACACAAGCTTTAAATGATACATTAAATAAGATGGACTTAATTGATATTTATAGGACATTCCATCCAAAAACAACAGAATACACTGTGTTCTCAAGTGCACATGGAACATTCTCCAAGATAGATCACATCTTGGGGCACAAATCAAGTCTTGGTAAATTTAGGAAAATTGAAATCATATCAAGTATCATTTCCGGACACAACTCTATGAGACTAGATATCAATTACAGGAAAAATATCTGTAAAAAATACAAACACATGCAGGCTAAACAATACAAAACTAAATAACCAAGAGATCACTGAAGAAATCAAAAAGGAAACCAAAAAATACCTAGAAACACATGACAATGGAAACACGATGACCCAAAAACTATGGGATGCAGCAAAAGCAGTTCTAAGAGGGAAGTTTATAGCAATATAACCCTACCTAAAGAAACAAGAAGTATCCCACATAAACAGCCTAAGCTTACACCTAAAGTAACTAAAGAAAACAACAACAAAAAAATCCCAAAATTAGCAGAAAGAAAGAAATAATAAAGATCAGATCAGAAATAAATGAAAAAGAAATGAAGGAAATGATAGCAAGGATCAGTAAAACTAAAAGCTGGTTCTTTGAGAAGATAAAAAAATTGATAAACCATTAGCCAAACTCATCAAGAAAAAAGAGGGAGAAGACTCACATCAACAGAATTAGAAATGAAAACAGAGAAGTAACAACTGATACTTCAGAAATACAAAGTATCATGAGAGATTACTACAAGCAACTGTAAGCCAATAAACTGGACAAGCTAGATGGAATGGACACATTCTTAGAAAAGCACAACCTTCCAAGACTAAACCAGGAAGAAACAGAAAATATAAACAGAACAATCACAAGCACTGAAATTGAAACTGTGATAAAAAATCTTCCAGAAAACAAACGCCCAGGACCAGATGGATTAATAGGTGAATTCTATCAAACATTTAGAGAAGAGCTAACACCTATCCTTCTCAAAGTCTTCCAAAATATAGGAGAGGGAGGAACACTCCCAAACTCATTCTACAAGGCCACCATCACCCTGATACTAAAACCAGACAAAGATGTCACAAAAAAAGAAAACTACAGGCCAATATCAATGATGAATACAGATGCAAAAATCCTCAGCAAAATACTACCAAACAGAATCTAACAACACATTAAAAGGATCATACACCATGATCAAGTGGGGTTTATCCCAGGAATGCAAGGATTCTTCAATATACACAAATCAATCAATGTGATACTGCTTATTAAAAAACAGAAGGATAAATACCATCTGATAATCTGAATAGATCCAGAAAAAAGCTTTAGAAAAAATTCAACAGCCATTTATGATAAAAATTCTCCAGAAAGTAGGCATAGAGGGAACTTACCTCAACATAATAAAGGCCATGTATGACAAACCCACAGCCAACATCATTTTCAATGGTGAAAAACTGAAACCATTTCCACTAAGATCAAGAACAAGACAAGGTTGCCCACTCTCACCACTATTATTCAACATAGTTTTGGAAGTTTTAGCCACAGCAATCAGAGAAGAAAAGGAAATAAAAGGAATCCAAATCGGAAAAGAGGAAGTAAACTGTCACTGTTTGCAGCTGGCATGATATTATATAGAGAGAACCCTAAATACACTAGCAGAAAACTGCTAGAGCTAATCAATGAAATTGAGAAAGTAGCAGGATACAAAATTAATGAACAGAAATCTCTTGCATTCCTATACACTAATGATGAAAAATATGAAAGAGAAATGAAGGAAACACTCCCATTTACCATTGTAACAAAAAGAATAAAATACCTAGGAATAAACCGACCTAAGGAGACAAAGACCTGTATGAAGAAAACTGTAAGACACTGACAAAAGAAATTAAAGATGATACAAACAGATGGAGAGATATACTATGTAACTGGATTGGAAGAATCAACATTGTGAAAATGAATATACTATCCAAAGCAGTCTACATATTAAATGCAACCCTTATGAAACTACCAATGGCATTTTTCACAGAACTAGAACAAAAAAATTTCACAATTTGTATGGAAACACAAAAGAGCCCGAATAGTCAAAGCAAGCTTGGGAAAGAAAAACGGACATGCAAGAATCAGGCTCCCTGAGTTCAGACTATACTACAAACCTACAGCAATCAAGACAGTTTGGTACTGACACAAAAACAGAAATATAGGGGCTTCCCTGGTGGTGCAGTGGTTGAGAGGCCGCCTGCCGATGCAGGGGACGCGGGTTCATGCCCAGGTCCGGGAAGATCCCACGTGCCGCGGAGCGGCTGGGCCCATGAGCCATGGCCGCTGGGCCTGCCTGTGCTCCGCAGCAGGAGAGGCCACAGCAGTGAGAGGCCTGCGTACCGCAAAAAAAAAAAAAAAAAAAAAAAAAAAAAAAAAAAAAAAAAAAAAACAGAAATATAGATCAATGGAACAGGATAGAAAGCCCAGAGATAAACCCATGTACATATGGTCACCTTGTCTTTGTTAAAGGAGGCAAGAATATACAATGGAGAAAAGACAGCCTCTTTAATAAGTGGTGCTAGGAAAACTGGACAGCTACATGTTAAAGAATGAAATTAGAACACTCCCAAACACCATACACACAAAAAAACTCAAAATGGATTAAAGACCTAAATGTAAGACCAGGCACTATCAAACTCTTAGGGGAAAACATAGGCAGAGCACTCTATGACATAAATCACATCAAGATCCTTTTTGACCCACCTCCTAGAGAAATGGAAATAAAAACAAAAATAAACAAATGGGACCTAATGAAACTTAAAAGCTTTTGCCCTGCAAAGGAAACCATAAACAAGACGAAAAGACAACCTTCAAAATGGGGGAAAATATTTGCCAATGAAGCAACTGACAAAGGATTAATTTCCAAAATATACAAGCAGCTCATGAAGCGCAATATAAAAAAACAAACAACCAAATCCCCAAATGGGCAGAAGACCTAGGTAGACATTTCTCCAAAGAAGATATTCAGATTGCCAACAAACACATTAAAGGATGGTCAAAATCACTAATCATTAGAGAAATGCAAATCAAAACTACAATGAGGTATCACCTCCCACTGGTCAGAATGGCCATCATCAAAAATCTACAAACAATAAATGCTACAGAGGGTGTGGAGAAAAGGGAACCCTCTTGCACTATTGGTGGGAATGTAAATTGATACAGCCACTATGGAGAACAGTATGGATGTTCCTTAAAAAACGACAAATAGAACTATCATATGACCCAGCAATCCCATTACTGGGCATATACCCTCAAAAAACCATAATTCCAAAAGAGTCACATACCACAACGTTCATCGCAGCTCTATCTACAATAGCCAGGACATGGAAGCAACCTCAGCATCCATCAACAGATGAATGGGTAAAGAAGATGTAGCACATATATACAATGGAATATTACTCAGCCATAAAAAGAAATGAAATTGAGTTATTTGTAATGAGGTGGATGGACCTAAAGTCTGTCATACAGAGTGAAGTATGTCAGAAAGAGAAAAACAAATACCATATGTTAACAGATATATATGGAATCTAAAAAAAATGCATGTGAAGAACCTAGGGACAGGACAGGAATAAAGACACAGATGTAGAGAATGGACTTGAGGACATGGGGAAGGGGAAGGTTAAACTGGGATGAAGTGAGAGAGTGACATGGACATATATACACTACCAAATGTAAAATAGGTAGCTAGTGGAAAGCAGCCGTATAGCACAGGGAGACCAGCTCGGTGCTTTGTGACCACCTAGAGCAGTGGGCTTGGGAGGGTGGAAGGCATACGCAAGAGGGAGGAGATATATGGTGTTATATGTATATGTATAGCTGATTCACTTTGGTATAAAGCAGAAACTAACCTACCATCGTAAAGCAATTATACTCCAATATGTTAAAAAATGAAAAAGAGACATGCACCCCAATGTTCATTGTAGCACTATTTACAATAGCCCGGTCATGGAAGCAACCTAAATGCCCATCAACAGACGAATGGATAAAGAAGATGTGGTACATATGTACAATGAAATATTACTCAGCCATAAAAAGGAATTAAATTGCGTCATTTGTAGAGACATGGATGGACTTAGAGACTGTCATACAGAATGAAGTAAGTCAGAAAGAAAAGCAAATATTGTATATTAATGCATATATGTGGAATCTAGAAAAATGGTACAGATGAACCACTTTGCAAGGCAGAAATAGAGAAACAGATGTAGAGAACAAACATATGGACACCAAGGGTGGGACAGTGGAGGGCAGGGGTGGTGGTGGTGGGATGAATTGGGAGATTAGGATTGACATATATACACTAATGTGTATAAAATAGATAACTAATAAGAACCTGCTGTATAAAAATAAATTAATTAAATTAAATTTAAAAAACTAAAAATAGAACTGCCATATGACCCAGCAATCCCACTACTGAGCAGATACCTGGAGAAAACCATAATTCAAAAAGAGTCATGTACCACAATGTTCATTGCAGCTCTATTTACAATAGCCAGGAGATGGAAGCAACCTAAGTGGCCATTGACAGATGAATGGATAAAGAAGATGTGGTACATATATACAATGGAATATTACTCAGCCATACAAAGAAACAAAATTGAGTTATTTGTAGTGAGGTGGATGGACCTAGAGTCTGTCATACAGAGTGAAGTAAGTCAGAAAGAGAAAAACAAATACCGTATGTTTACACATATATATGGAATATATTAAAAAATGGTCTGACGAACCTAGGGACAGGACAGTAATAAAGACGTAGGCGTAGAGAATGGGCTTGAGGACATGGGAATGGGGAACGGTAAGCTGCAATGAAGTGAGAGAGTGGCATGTACACATATACACTACCAAATGTAAAATAGATAGCTAATGGGAAGCAGCCACATAGCACAGGGAGATCAGCTCCATGCTTTTTGACCACCTAGAGTGGTGGGATAGGGAGGGTTGGAGGGAGATGCAAGAGGGAGGGGATATGGCGATATATGTATACGTATAGCTGATTCAGTTTGTTATACACCAGAAACTAACACACCATTGTAAAGCAATTTTACTCCAATAAAGATGTTTTTTAAAAAAATAGGGACTAGTTCAGTAAAGCTGGAGAATAGGGTATATGAAAGTAATGGTAAAAGTTGAACCTAAGTTAGACTAGGTTCAGAATGTGAAGGGCCTTATATGCAATTCTGTTAGGATTAATCATATAGGTTCAACTCCAATGGGTAGTCACTGAGGATTTGTTAACTAGGGAGGGACAGGATCACGTCTGTGTTTTAGAACCAAACCTCTGTCTGCAGTGCAAAAGTTAGATTTGAGGAGGGCAGCCTGGAGGTAAAGAAGCTTCTCATTGCAGAAATCTAAATAGAAGGTGATGAGAGCCTGAATCTCACTTTCTAGGAGACAATGAGGAAGGTAATGGGGCAGAGAAATGTGGGTGGTACTTTTGTGAGAAAATAATATCAACTTAACCATGTGACCCTTCCAGATCATGAGCAAAGCTTTACATTTCTTTGTCTCCCACAATGCCCTGTTTTCTGCTGGGCCCACAACAGACATAGGATACACTAATCTCCAGAAATTGAAGACTTAGGAATTTTTGGCTCTACTAAGCTTTCTAAGCTAGTTTTCACTTGAAGTAACACATAATTGAGCATGGAGGAGTCCACATGGTGATGCTCCAAGTGAGTCAAGAAGTCTGGTTTGGATAACTTTAAGCTCTTATTTTTTTTTAAATAAGGATTAATTTGGCAGTCTCTACTGATGAGGCAGGACTAGGCTTATAAGGCCTTGACAGGAGATTTTTGTGCATCTTTTGATTAGAGCCTTTATTTCTTGGACCATATTACCTGTTGTTACATTTATCAAAAAATTATACCTTAAAGCTTATTTTATTTAACTAGTCCCTATTCCAGCCTAATACAGAGACCCCCTCATAACATCCTTGACAGGTATTACCCAGCCCAGCATCTGCCTAAAATTCCCTAAGGATGGAATTCCCATTACTTCCCAAGACACCTAGATTCAGAACCTAAGGGCAGAGGAATTTAGTTAGTCTATGACCATGTACTAATTTTTCAAAGCCAAGGCAACTATTTTGAACATGCAGTAGTTTGTTCTTAGCACCTCTCAACCCCCTACCTTGTACTTTAATAGTATTCTGTTTATATGTTACTAGGTAAATAACATATTTACAAGCATTCAGTATTTTAACAATACTTATTGAACTCTTAAACTATGTGCAGGACTCTGTTGTGGCTAGGCAGCAGGAGGGGAAGGTGGTTGAATGGGGCTAGAGAAGGAAGTTAGACACAGACATTAGCCTCAATGAGTATGGCATCTAGTAGGACCAGATCACTGGTGCCAAATACAGCATAAGCCATTGGTGCCAAAGATCATTTACCAAGCTACGTGTGATTAAGAACATGGCTTGGCCTCTTAAGAATTGACAGAACCAACTTTTCCAATGAATCTTCTAAATTTATCCAGTGGCTCGCCACATGGTGGAAAGTGTTTATCTCCTGCTTTCAGTTTTTGTTGGCATACCAGAACCTACTCTGTGAATGATGGCTTCCAAATGCACCCTCTCTTGGGCCCATTAATCATGAGTACTATCCAGTAGAGGAACTAGATTTTAAAATGCTTCCTTAAGGATTCCAGAATTTGTTGATGATATCCAATCTAAAGAATATCTAAAACCATTATTCTCTCCCTACTAAGACCTCAAAGATCTCTAGTTTCCCTGAATTGCCAAGAAATGCTATTAGCATTTGTCAAAAGGAGCAAAAGAACACTATATCACCATGTATGTGACTTTTCTAAGTTCAATAGATTTTATTAGCAGGAGTATTCCATCTTGCCTTTCATCATCTGCACTGTTATTCCCCTCAAAATAACTACTTCTTATGTTTGGAAATGATTTGTATCTTACACAAATCTTATCTCTTTCTCAGTATGAAAAAATTCAAGATGCTGTAGTGAGGCTTTCCAATTTGATTAGGAAGAGTATCTCAGAGCCTTATTTTTTTTAATTCATAAATTCCATGTGAATAAGTAGATGGAATATAATTTGTTTTAATGACTCAAGGTTACCACTACAAGCATGAATTGCTGTACTATGCTATGCTTCTCTCAGGTGTAATTAAGGTGTGTAGGTAGATTAGCCCCTAAGCTAACTGATCCAGCTTACTGTTCTTAAATAATTCTCTTCACTTTTATCCCCTCCTCACTGTAATCTGTCCCTTCTTGTTGCTGTCAGCATGTATGACTCTAGATGAAATGGCTGCTTTCTGCTCCTTAATGGATTAACTATTCTGCTCCACAATGGATTAACTAGCTATTTTATTAACTAATAGAGCTCAAAATTAATGGATAAAAATAGTTTAATATCCCTTATGGGATCTGCCAGTCTTAAATGAATCTAAACACCTCTCCAATCTATCTTCTCAACCTGTACAATCTCTCAAAATATCAGGTTCCATGTGCTTATCACCCTTGCTTATCACACTTTTATTTTCCTGAATTTACTTGAAATTTTGATATGCAGGAATATAGGTAGCCCAGTGAAGGATTCTAGAATTTGGTAATCAAATCCAAGTTCGTGTAATCCATATCCTTATAGACTTAAGTGAAACCTCTTTAACTTGTCTTCCAAATAATGAGGCTCATCTTTTCATACTACCTTTATATGATGTCTTATGTGACATGATCCATATATAATATCTTTTTCCACTTGTACATTTTGTTGCCCTTCCTCCTTTTCCAATTGTTTTTTACTTTTTCAAGATCATTACATCATTCCTCATGCACAGTGATAAGACATTTGGGCAATGCCTTTCTGTATTGTATACTGCAAAGAACATCGGTGTTCTTCACTTGTAACTTAGTAGATGCCACCTTGCATCCTTCTTTATTTCTGTATTATCAATAAAACCCAATATTGAATATTTAATAGGTGAAGGACACAGAGAGGAATAAGCATCTGTTTTTCAGGGTACTGCTAATTTCAAATAGTCTACCCAAATTTTCACATGGTGTGCTCCGATTTTTGGTTTGGAAAATATGGTCACCATAAGTACAAGGTATACATGAAAAATATCACACAGTAAATAATTAGATCAGTGTAATTCAGTCCTAGAGACAAAATGAATTTAAATAAGGCTAAAGGAGTTCAAAGAAAAAACAGTGTGGCCTGAAGGAACTAGAGGGGCTTCACAAGGGAGATGCGCATGAGCAAGGCCTCTGAGAGATGGGTCATATCTGGATACAGTGGGGATGGAAATGAGGGTGAGGGTCATCATCTGAGAAAATTAAAGGACTCACTTATGTGACTGTCAAATCCTGCTTAGCAACATCTTATCCTACCAACCATTCCTTGGCACCTATACTACTAGATTCTGAGGTCACTTGTCAGAAGGCCCTGTCCAGCCACTCAGATGTTTCCCTCTTGGTCCCACAGCCCATTTTGCCAGTTCATTCCCTGGAATCATCTCACTGATCTCTAGTTCCAATGGTCAATCAGAAGCTGACCAAATCAGTTTAGTTGTCTAGAGGGACGAAAAATGTTCCAGCCTGTGAGGATAAAGAATTCCAGTCAGTGATTTGATATGACCTTAACACTCAAAAGCTAGACTAACTCAACTTTTTTTTCCTTCATCTACAAATTAGTTTGGGGTGGTTACATAGATATAACCCATAACAGACAATGATGACATAAACCATTTCAAAATAGTGAATGAAAACAAGATAAATTTGGTCAGGAACCAAATATGCAGAATTAAACAATTACACTATGTGTAGACCCAGCCCCATTAGTGGGGAAATGAACAGGGACAGGCAAAAAAGTTTCATGTTTAGACAGACTGAGATTGATAAAAATTACTAGGTTTCTTTTGAGTGGCCTAGGAAAGCTTGGAAGAGTTAGGGTATCAAAAACTACTTGGGTAGAGTCTAGTGGTTCAAGGAAAAAAACAAGGGAGCTTGAGCTAAAGCCTGTGAACAGAAATAAGAAAATTTGGACAGGGCTTTAGAATATCCAACAAACAAGATTCTCTTTACTCTTATTTATTGGTTTCTTTTATTCCTAGTGCCTTTCAACATGAGCATGTCCAAAACTTTGGCTCACCAAAAAGCTGGTAAAAATCCAGGAACCTGTAAGAGCTATGAAAATATGGTAGTACCATTATTACTTGAATTATTATCAATATCTAGACATACAAACAGATAAATAAGCAGAATTGTAAATGCAAATGTTACAATCCAGGGATGACATGGGGATGGCCAGTTAGCATCTTGAAGGCTTCCTATATATTTCGGGCATCTTGCTAGTTGCTTATATGTTACAGGCATTGTGAACAATTTCTAGGAATGACTTACAAACATTATACACATTACCTAGGAATTGTTTACAATTCCTGATTTAACATTCTGCCTGTAACATAAATACCAGTTAAAATACAAAGAACTTGATCATACACTGGCATCAAGTCAGAAGGCAGTATTTCTGCAGTTCTATCATATAACCAGAAGATTGATTTATATATTTAAAATGTAATATAGCATAGGTAATGGCCAAATAACTATGCTATACTTTTAAAGACCTATATGCAGAAGACTATGTATTAATTGACTGAAAGAACCTAAGTACAAAGAAAAATTTGATTCAGTACTTTTAAAATAAGCTAATTTTATAACTGCTTACTGAGTTGTACAACTCTAATTCAAACATATAATGGATACATATTAAAAAACTATTTTTTAGTTCAAGTTTTTTATTTCACTGTTTTTTTAAAATAAATTAACTGCTAACTTAATATTTATTTTAAAGACATACCAGAACTTGTACATCAAAATGCATGCTGTACTATTCAAAGTAGTCCCCTTGGGACTATTTTTACTTATTTTGATCATGATGCTATTGCCCAGAATATTTTTGAAATGCTGCTTTAGAACTGCCTTCAAAGCCAGTTTATGAGCTACACAATTAAAAGTCATATTTTCTTATCATAATTCAAATGGTAATGTTTATGATATACACCAGCTATACAACATATTAGCTATATAATTTATATAAACCAAATTAAACTGATAAATCTAGTCATTTCATTATTAAAGCCCTTTCCCAAACTACCCTCTGAGCCTTTTCTCAGGCTAGATCCAAGAGTAGCTCCTCCCGCTCCACCCAACCCTGCCTCCCAGAAGATATGTTCAATTGAAAAGTATTGACCATCATTTGTTTCAAAAATCTAGACTGAACTTACCCCAACAAAGTGTCTTAGTATACTACATTTGGCCAGACCAAGCAGCTAGATGTGAGCTTCATGATATAGCAGGGAACTTTTCTGTCTGGTTCACTGCTGTATCCCCAGTGCCTAGAGCAGTGTCTGGCATGTCGAAGTTGCTCATTAAATATTTGTTGAATGAGTGAATGAATGGAAGAAATAATGAAATTTCTTTCCGAGTCATTATGGATCAACAAACATAGGTGGACATATGTGAAATATCAAGGTGATGGCTATATTGAAGTAAAACCTAGCTTCCATCTGACAATGAGCCCAAGAAATCACTGTTTGGCAGTGGTTAACAAAGATACTGGTGGTGACTATAGCTTGTCTCTGGATTAGGAGCTGTTTAGCTTAGTGTGACTTTAGAGGCTGGTACCATGCCCCTTGTGGACCAGTTTGCTCATACCATATTCCATTCATAGATTAGGGCTCTGGTACAGGCCAGGTGGCTTGCAAATAAGTGCCATGGGGCTTTATTTTCAAGGGTAGTTACCAAAACCTAGAGATTTAAAGTAGTTTGGGCTAGGTCACATAGCAAACTAATGAAAACTGGAAGAGCTTGGGTCTGAGATAAGAGAAACACAATACCAGGTCTCTGTACTCTGGTATTTACCCTGTTCCAAGCTAGAATTACAGTCCTGCAATCTTCTTCATTGATACTACCACCTTCTTTATAAGCTAGGAAATCATGACCTTGAGACCCTCTACGACACTTCAACTCATTTGGGAAAAGCTCTCATTGCCAGGAGTAGTAGAAAAAGAAGTAGTAGTAATAGTAGTAGTAGTAGTTATTGTTGTTATAGTTGTAGTAGTAGTAGAAGTAGTAAAGGTAGAAATACTTCTAGTAGTAATGTACTGAGTGCTTAATACATGACATACACTGTGCAAACTCTACATGTCTTAGTTCTCTTCACAAACCTATCAAGTAAGCAATGCTATTATCACCATTTTACAGATGAGGAAACTGAGGCTATGAGAGGTTAAATCACTCACCTAGTCAGAAGTCTAAGTCTTTGCCTGCCTAACTCTGAAGCCAAGGCACTGAGGCATGACAGAATTCTGCCTCCTTAGCATTATGCTCTGTTATCCGAGCCATCCTTCTCCTGGCTTACAATAAAGCTACAAGTAAAATCTGAAGAACCACCATGGTTCAAACCTTGAAGTAATTTGGTTGTACTTATAACATTCAATAATAATGGCTGTAAATCAATACAATCCTAGAGACTGAACATCTGTTTTAAGACCTCAAATGAGTAGGTTTTTCTGGAATATCCCCTTAGAAATGTTTTTTGAACATTTGTTCAAACAAGTTGAAGTCTGGACACCCTCTGATGCCTTTCTCGATTGGTTATGTGCCAAGTATGACGTGATCCTTCTGCATGTGGTTTGAGTTAGGTGGAAGCATTGTACATGCCTGGGACACTGGGCAAGCCCTCCAGAGCTGCCCCTAAATCCAGACGAGCAGGCCCACTGAGGAAATATCAGCCCTGGAGTGGCTAGCCTGGAACTACTGATTGGCTGGATCACCCAGAACCCGCAATGAGGAGGCAGCCTTTGCCTTAGAGTTTCAGGGGCTCTGAGCCAAACAACTAGCCCAGGGCTGCTACAGCCTTACTTTCCTGCTGCAAGCCACCTGAGCTCTACCTGCTGTACCATGAAATCATTAGGAAACATTAATGTCATCGGCAGGTGTCTCAGTGCACATAACTGGAAGGGACTACAATTCCAGACAGCTTAACAGCTTTGGCAGGGTGGGAGTATATTCTGTGGACAGACTGAATGTCACACCTTAGCCTACATTTGTGGGAGATGGTTGCAGAGCCCATCAGCAAACCTGCCACATGGCCAAGTACATGTGAGTGATGGAAACATGACTGTGGTAAGAGGCCAAGGCTGGTAATGAGGAGGGAGATACTAAAATCTAAGGGAAATCCCTGAATTCCCAACATTTGTGAGACGATTAGATGAGACTAGAGGGTAAAAAGCAACAGAAAAGCATTCAGCTGATATAGGTATATAAGGAAGGAAGCAAAGAAGATCAAATCTTATGTTGAGGCCAACGGGAATGCTATAGATGTCAGGTCTACTTCAGCATGCAAACTAGGAGATAAAATATATAATGGGAGTGCTTCAGAGTTAGACACAAATCTAACTATGGGAGCATCTTTCCTTAGTCTATGATGAACTCCTGAA
Source organism: Delphinus delphis (assembly GCF_949987515.2). Lineage (NCBI taxonomy): Eukaryota > Metazoa > Chordata > Mammalia > Artiodactyla > Delphinidae > Delphinus > Delphinus delphis. Next base: position 64,126,783 of record NC_082704.1, on the reverse strand, counting down.
ATTTCCTCCAGCTACTCTAGGAAGTCCTGCAAACTAATGCTATTCCTTCTTCACCTCTCTTAATATAAAACACACTTGTACCACTAAAAACTGAGGTTATCACCTCCCCGTAAACTTGGTCTAACCTCACTGATGGGAAAAAAAACTAAGCTCAAAGTTGTTGTATTGATTGAAGTTAAGGTTTAGAGGGAATGGACCAGAAAATGTTATTATAATATTTGAAATGAGAAGTTATGAAGGTCTAAATGAGGGTTGTAGTAGTGAGTATGGAAAGGACTTCTTGGTTGTGAGAGAGATTATGAAGAAATATCCACACAACTTGGGAACTAACTGGATTTAGTGGGGCAATAAAAAGAATCAGAGATATTGCCAAGGTTATTAGTCTTAGTGATTGGGAAAATTAAAATGGTGATGTCAATAATAGAAAGAGTAAATTCAGAAGAATAAAAAGGTATTATAGGGAAGATAAAGGAGTTTGAGGTGCCATACTGAGAGACAGAACAGGCAATTTAACATTCTAGTCTGGTACTCACGAGAGGTTGGGCTGGAGATAAAAATTCAAGTAGACATCACTTGCCTGCTCCTTCACCTAAGTACAAATTTTCTGGCTCTCAATCCCTATAAGCAGCAGCCATACACAAAGGATATTTGAAACTTTCCTTTCTCTGCTTCTGCTGATATTCCTCCCCATTCCATGGGTTCTTCTGCCCTCTAATTATCTCTAGAACCTTACTGTAGAGAAACTTAGTTGATCTCTTTGTTCAAGCATTCAATGTAAATGTCTATTTTTAAGAATAGTTCTTTATATTCCCAAATACATGTCATTTGTGAGTAGGAAGTGATCCAAGCAGATTACATTTATAGAAAGTTTCAATTACTTTGAAAATTATTTATACCAATGAAAAATTAATATACATGAGAAAAACCTAGAAAGGAAAGATCAGGTGAGTGCTACACAGTTAAAATGACCATATTTTCTGAAGCAAAAAATGGGCATTGGTTTCTGATAAAAAAAAATATTTGTGATCTGAAGTCCTTTCTGACTGAATGAGGAAATTCAGGAGATGCAATTAGAATGGTGAAACATTGCAATTACCAGGGCATTTGGATTGTTTCTAGGGACAATGGGATAAGATATTTATCCTGGGAAATCTGGGAATTGCATAGAGTGGAATACTAATAACACAATGCATATTTTACATTTTTGTACTATAAAATTATTTTATTATTTTATATTCTGTAACTTTCAGTTTAGGATACCTGACTGTCTTGGTATTTGCTCCCTTTCTAAATAACTTTGAGGACTCAAAAGTATTGAAGGTCAGAGTGAGAAGGTATCTTGGATATCAATTAATCCAACCACTTAAAAAAATATAAAGAAACTGAGGATCAGAACTAAGAAATTACTTGCCCAAGTTCACACATCAAGTCAATGGCAGAACTAGGACTAGAATCCAAGTAGCCTAATCTCCCATACATCCTTTCTCCAAACACCAAGTCTCCATTTAGGCAACAGTTTTTCCACTCCTTCTTCTTCACATTTCATCCCCACCCTTTGCCTTGGGAATCCCTGGAGGAATGGGGCCCACTGCTAGGAGGGCACAGTGTAAAAGTGCAGAACACTCAATGCCTATCATCTTGAATTCCTTTGATCTAGAAGGAGCACCACCTCCCCTCACCGAGACATCTTTCTCTCTTCTCAGCTGAAACACCCATACTGCTGTTACAGCAGATGTTTTAGGGTCAAATGGGACATCAAGGGGGAATGCAGGTGAAACTTGGATAGCTGATATTCCGAGGTGATTACAGGTTGAGAACTTTGCACATACCTGGACTGCTGGAATGTCAACACATTTCCTTCATTTCAAGCTTCTCTTAAAGTTGTTGGAAGGACCAAACCTCCTATTCAGGGGCAAAGATTCACTATTAAGATAAAATTCACTGATGGTCATACCTCATTCCTTGAGGTTTGTTCAACTCCTCCCTATGGTTAAACAGGAAAACAATATTGCTTTGTATATCTTGCAAAAAGTGAATTGCCCAAAACCAGCACAACAGAGCTAGAACCCAGGACTTACACTTCACGTATCCAAGACCTCCCAAGGCTGACAGAAAAACCAATGGCCAGGAATGGAACAGGGGTAGCTCACGCTCCCTCATGTATGACATCTTTACATGGAGCAAGCTCCTATAATTCCATTAACCATGTATGACACTTTAGAAGTTTCCCCTATGAACTTCTGAGCTTTTTGAAGGAGGGATTGTAGATAGATTGGTCTGTCTATCCCCAGGGACTAGGATGCAACCAGTAAGTATGTCACAAATGAGCGCAACAGGTTAGAATGTGGAGGGCTTTGAGTGATACTCCTGGAGTCTATAGTTCCCAACATAGACTGAGACTGTGCATCTTTGTGTTTTATGCAAAACAGAACACTTTCAACATTGGAGTATATAGTTCTGTGCCAAGTAGGAATTTTTAAAATTATCTCCTTGGTTACTTCAGTGCCTATACAAGAAGTGTTCAGCCTTTTTTTTTTTTAATATTTGAGGAACTCATAGTTCCCAGGCACTCACTCCAATATGTCGCAAGCAATTTGATTGAAGTATTGCATATATCTTGGGCCTGAGACCAAGTGTGAGAAATTTCACCCCATCAGAAAAACCACTGAGGCAGCTTAAGGTAATGGAAACTGGTGCTTTGGAGACTAAACCTGTCTCTTTCCATCTCTGTTTTTGGTGCTTGGATAATGCCTTTGAAGGATAAAACAGAGAGCATATAGATTTAATACTTTGGATTAAAGAGGAAAGAAAGACAAAATGGAAAGGATATAGAGATATGTTAAAGTTTTTAATTCAGGTGCCAACTGAGATCTAAAGACTGACAAACAGATAAGTCATGATCAATAAGGTAGAGTAGGAGGACAGGGAACTAACCTCCTCCAACAAACACATAAAAAATACATCTACATTGCCAACAAACACGTGAAAGGATGCTCAACATCATTAATCACTAGAGAAATGCAAATCAAAACTACAATGAGGTATCACCTCACACTGGTCAGAATGGCCATCATCAAAAAATCTACAAACAATAAATGCTGGAGAAGTTGTGGAGAAAAGGGAACCTTCTTGCACTGTTGGTGGGAATGTAAATTGATACAGCCACTATGGAGAACAGTATGGAGGTTCCTTAAAAAAGTAAAAATAGAACTACCATACGACCCAGCAATCCCACTACTGGGTATATACCCTGAGAAATCCATAATTCAAAAAAAGACATGTTCCACAATGTTCATTGCAGCCCTATTTACAATAGCCGGGACATGGAATCAACCTAAGTGTCCATCAACAGATGAATGGATAAAGAAGATATGGCACATATATACAATGGAATATTACTCAGCCATAAAACGAAACAAAATTGAGTTATTTGTAGTGAGATGGATGGACCTAGAGTCTGTCATACAGAGTGAAGTAAGTCAGAAAGGGAAAAAAAATACTGTATGCTAACACATATATATGGAATCTAAAACAAAGAAAAATGGTTCTGATGTACCTAGGGGCAGGACAGGAATAAAGACGCAGACGTAGAGAATGGACTTGAGGACATGGGGAGGGGGAAGTGTAAGCTGGGGCAAAGTGAGAGAGTGGACATGGACATATACACACTACCAAATGTAAAATAGATAGCTAGTGGAAAGCAGCTGCATCGCACAAGGAGAACAGCTCAGTGCCTTGTGACCACCTAGAGGGGTAGGATAGGAAGGGTGGGAGGGAGACACAAGAGGGAGGGGATATGGGGATATATATATACATATAGCTGATTCACTTTGTTATACAGCAGAAACTAACACAACATTGTAAAGCAATTATACTCCAATAAAAATGTTAAAAAATACATCTACATGTGGAACAATTCTCACTGAAAACTAACTGGAGCATGGCAGACGTGTACAACCAAGGATGTAAGCAAGATCCACGTGGGAAACTGGTAGGAAGGGAAGAAAGCAATCAGGTTGGGACCTGTGCCCCTGGGAGGGGACTCAGAAGTAAAGGGGGATTACCCTGGCAGAGATCGTCATTGAGGATAGAGTGGTTGGAGCCACATATTGGGCGCCCCAGCCCTGGGATCCAACACCAGAAAGATGAGTCCCCTTGGCTGGCTAGAGGGCCTGTGTGACTAACGGGAGGGCTGTGGGAAGTTTGAAATCCACTTGTGAGGAGCATGCACACACTTGCTTATTCCTGAAACAGGGCAGAGAGGGCAGACTGAAACTCCATGGGACTCTGGCACAGCAAAGGAAACCAACGGCGAAACTAAAAGACAACCTATTGAATGGGAGAAAATATTTGCAAATGATATGAAAAATAAAGGGTCAATATCCAAAATATATAAACAGTTCATAAAACTCCATATTAAGAAACAAACAACCTGATTAAAAAGTGGACAGAAGACCTGAAAAGACATTTTCCCAAAGACGACACACAGATGGCCAACAGGCACATGAAAAAATGCTCAATATCGCTAATCATCAGAAAAATGCAAATCAAAACCATAATGAGATGTCACCTCACACCTGTCAGAATGGCTATCATCAAAAAGAACACAAATAACAAATGTTGGCGAGCATATGTAGAAAAGGGAATGCTCATACATTGTTGGTAGGAATGCAAATTGGTGCAGCCAATATGGAAAACATTATGGGGGTTCCACAAAAAACTAAAAATAGAAGTACCATATGATCCAGCAATTTCACTCCTGGATATATATCTGAAGAAAATGAAAACACTAATTCAGAAAGATACATGCACCCCAATGCTCACAGAAGAATTATTTATAATAGCCAAGATATGTAAGCAACCCAAGAGCCCATCATATATATGTGTGTGTGTGTGTGTGTGTATATATATATATACTTACATACACAATGGAATATTACTCAACCATTAAAAAGAATGAAATTCTGTCATTTGCAACAATGTGGATGGACCTAGAGGGTATTATGCTTAGTGAAATAAGTCAGACAGAGAAAGACAAATACTGTATGGTAACACTTATATGTGGAATCTAAAAAATAACATGAATGAATATAACAATACAGAAACAAATTCACAGATATAGAGAACAAACTACTGGTTATTAGTGGGGAGAGAGAAGAGGGGAGGGGAAAGATAGGAGTAGGGGATTAAGAGGTACAAACTCCTATGTGTAAAATAAATAAGCAACAAGAATATATTGTACAGCACAGGGAAATATAGCCATTATTTTATAATAATTTTAAATGGAATATAACCTATTTGTATATTGAATCACTATGTTGTACACCTGAAACTAATATAATATTGTAAATCAACTATACTATAAATAAATAAATAAATAAATAGTAACATAAAAAGAAAACTTTCAAACCAGGGGCACCCCACAGGCCAGTAGGTTCCACTGTCACTACTCAAGCTTAGAACATTTGCTCTTTTGACTAAAATACAGGACTACGGCCTTTCCCCTTGTCTCTTCTTGTGTTTCCCAACCTTCTGTAGTGTATTACAATGACAGTGTCTGTTAGAATTCATTTACTACAGTGTTGGATATAAAACACTAAAGGCTAATGGTAAATAAGTTGCAGGCTTATAGCATAGTTACCGATTACAGTTTTAAATGGCTTAGTTACAATAAAAGGAGTATTAACAAGAATACTTAAAATTCATATAAAGCTTTACCATATTCAAATATCATTTGCTTTGAATTAACGTTCACAATATTAAAAAGTAGGTATTTGTATTAGTCTGCTCAGGCTGTCATAACAAACTACCATACACTGGATAGCTTAAACAACCCACATTTATCTTCACACAATTCTGGAGGATAGATGTACAAGAGCAAGGTACCAGGGATGGTTTCTGGTGAGACATCTCTTCTTGTCTTGTAGATGGCCACTTTCTCAGTATATTCTCAAATTGCCTTTCCTGTGTGCTTATGCAGAGAGAGAGATATCACCAGTGTTTCTTCTTCTTATGAGGTCACGGATACTATCAGATTAGGAGGCATTTATGCCTCATTTAACCTTAACTACCTCCCTAAAGGCCCTGTTTCCAAACACAGTCACATGGAGGGTTAGGACTTCAACATACAAAATTTGGAGGTGTACAAAACAGTATTATCATTAGTCATACTTTACTGGTGAAGAAACTAAGACTCAAAGAGGTTTAGTGATTTGTACATACTAATAAGTAATAGAAGCCAAGGCTAGAACTCAGAACTTTAACCTCTAGCCTTATGTTTTTTCTGTTATATCATGTTGCCTTATTGAATGAGTTTGAATGTATTCCTTCAACTTCTGTTTTCTGGAAGAAATTATAGAGAATTGGTATAATACCTTTAAATGTTTGGTAGAATTCATCAGTGAACACAACTGTGCCTGGTACTTTCTGTTTTAGAAGGTTATTATTGATTCAATTTCTTTAATAGACATAAACCTATTCATATTCTCTCTCTCTCATTGCATGAGTTTTGGTAGATTGTGTCTTTCAAGGAACTGGTCCCTTTCATCTAGGTTATCAAACTTGTGGTCATAGAGCTGTTCATAATATACCTTTATTATCTTTTTAATATCTATGGGATCAGTAGTTATTGCCTCTCTTTCATTTTAAATGTTAGTCATTTGGGTCTTCTCTCTTTTTTTTAGTACCTGGCTAGAGGTTTATCAATTTTATTAGTCTTTTCAAAGAAGCAAATTTTAGTGTGTTGATTTTCTCTGTTGATCTCCTGTTTTCAATTTCACTGATTTCTGTTCTAATTTTTATCACTTCTTTCTTCTGCTTACTTAGGATTTAATTTACTCTTTTCCTAGTTCCCTAAGGTGGAAGCTTAGATTATTGATGGCAGATCTTTCTTCTTTTCTAAAATATGCATTCAGTGTCATAAATTGCCCTCTAAGTACTACTTTTGCTGCATCCCACAAATTGTGATGTTATATTTTTTCATTTAATGTGAAATATTTTGTAATTTCTCATACTTTTTAAAACATCTTTATTGGAGTATAATTGCTTTACAATGTTGTGCTAATTTCTGCTTTATAGCAAAGTGAATCAGCTATATGTATACATATATCCCCATATACCCTCCCTCTTGCATCTCCCTCCCACCCTCCCTATCCCACCCCTCTAGGTGGTCACAAAGCACCAAGCTGATTTCCCTGTGTTATGCGGCTGCTTCCCACTAGCTATCTATTTCACATTTGGTAGTGTATATATGTCCATGCCACTCTCTCACTTCGTCCCAGCTTACCCTTCCCCCTCCCCGTGTCCTCAAGCCCGTTCTCTACATCTGCATCTTCATTCATGTCCTGCCTCTAGGTTCTTCAGAACCTTGTTTTTTTTTTTTTAGATTCCATATATATGTGTTAGCACACAGTATTTGTTTTTCTCTTTCTGACTTACTTCACTCTGTATGACAGACTCTAGGTCCATCCACCTCATTACAAATAACTCAATTTTGTTTCTTTTATTGGCTGAGTAATATTCTACTGTATATATGTGCCACAGTACTTCTTTTTTGACATCTGTTTTATTTAAAAGCATGTTTTTTAATCGCCAACATTGTGAGGTTTTCCAACTATCTTTCTGTTATCGATTTTAGTTCAATTCCATTGTTATCTGAGAGCATACTTTGTATGATTTCTATTCTCTTAAAATTTGTCAAGGTATGTTTTATGGCCCAGAATGTGGTCTTGGTAAATATTCAATGTGATCTAGAAAAGAATGTACATTCTGCTGTTGTTGGATAAAGTATTCTATAAAATACTTATAGAACTGATTAATCCACTTGACTGATGGTGCTGTTCAGTTCATCTATGTCCCTATTGACTTTCTGTCTCCTGGATCTGTCAAGTACTAATAGACAGGTATTGAAATCTCCAACTATTATAGTGAGCTTATCTATTTCTCCTTGCAGTTCTATAAGATTTTGCCTCACATATTTTGATGCTTTATTGCTAGGTGCATACATATTAAGGATTTTTATGTGTTCTTGGAGTAGTGACCCCTTTATCATTATATAATGTCTGTGTTTATCCCTGATAAGTTTACTTGCTCTGAAGTCTGCTTTGTCTGAAACTATTATAGCTACTCCAGCATTCTTTTGATTAGTATTAGCATGGTATATCTTTCCCTATTCTTTTACTTAAGTTATCTTTGTCTTTATTTTTTAAATTTGGCTTCTTATACAACAGCTCAGCTTCTTATAGTTGAGTCTTTTTTTAATCCACTATAAAAGACTCTATTTCATTTTTATGCTTTTTTCCAGCTAAAAGTCTTTAGTTAAAATAAATTGACTTAAATGGTTTAAATGAGATAAGTACCACTAGAAAAAAAATGTTAAAAATCAGTGTCTCAAGTTGTCAGGAACTATTTTAATCACATGGTCTTCAAAATGGTTCTATAATATATATGAAAGAAACAAAAATTGTAAAATGCTTCCCAGCTAGAGTTAGTTTTCTGCTTTCCTCCCATGATGGCATGGTTACAGTTCCTTTCAAAAGCTCACCTGTGTGTCCAGAAGCAGATTTGCTAAGATGTTAATGAATTTAAGCTACCAGGCCTCTCACTTGTGGGGCTCCTGGAAGTATGTTCATGTGAATGACAGATATCATTGCAAAATTTGCAAAAGTAATTTTATATTCTTTTTTCTTAAAGAGGGCCCACAAAATGTTGTAAGTTTCAGGCCTCCCAAATCCTGGCTCTGATGAAGGCTGTTACGGTTCTAAGGTGCAGAGGCCTGCTCAAGTTAGCCCATGTTCTGAAACATGGACTCTGGGGGTATATGTGGGAAGAAACGAAACTGGGGTGTCCCTAAATGTAGCCAGACACAGATATAGGACCCTCTGCCTCCCCATCACCCCATCACCTTCTTTCTTTGGGCTTTTGTTTCTTTCTCTCTCTTTCCCTACTGACTGCCCATCTCACTCCACGTACCATTTCTCTCCCTCATCCTTTCTCTTTAACCATGGAGTCTTCTCCCTTATGGCTTCAGCTTGCTTTTGGCCTGCTACAGCCTCCCCAGCCTCTCCCCATCCTCTCAGATTCAGCTCCTCTCCCTGCCTGCCCCGAACTCTTCATGGTCCCCAGTTCATACCCTTGCAAGAGAGAAGCTCACAGGCCAGCCATTGTTTTTCTCACATTCGATCTCGTCAATGGTCTCTGGGCAACTTTGGGTTCATTTTCTTTGCATCAGTGGCCATAGTCTGATGGAATGCACTGTGGTGACCTGAGGGTCAGGGGTTCAAAAGAAAAGCCATGAAAGACCTGCAGCTCTGGTTAATCAAACAAAACACGCATGCACTACATGAGATTCAAGGAAGTGGGCAAAAAATAACGCAATTTATCAGAGCAGGAGGAAAACAAATGGCTAGCAAGTGTGGGTGAGGGGAGTGGAATTTTAAGTTACACCTGGAAAGAAGCTTTGATTTGCAAACATTTAGAGGAGAACAATTTAATTAAATTAAAACTGCACGCATTTCACGTGTACGTTGACAGCTTGCCATGTGTGGGGCTCTGCGTCAGCACCTTGGCAGAGAGGTGAGCCAGATTAGGATAGGGTGTGGTATGGTCAAGGAGGAAAGGACTCTGTCTTTCAACTGAGGGTATTTATACCATTGACATTTAAAGTGATGATTGATATAGTTGGATTAATAGCTATCATATTTGTTACTGTTTTCTATTTGTTGCCCTTGTTCTTTGTTTCTTTTTTTGTCTTCCACTCTATTTCTGCCTTATCTGATCTTAAATATTTTATATGATTTCATTTTCTCTCTTTTCTTAGTATATCAAATATACTACTTTAGTGGTGGCCTAGAATTTTCAATATACATTTACAACCAATGCAAGTCCACTTTCAAATAACAGTATACTACTTCACGAGTAGTGCAAATATCTTATAACAGAGCATTCCCAATTCATTCTCCCCACCCTGTATAACACTGCTGTCATTCATTTTATTTATGCATAAGCTAGAATCACCAAATAAAATGTTATCATTATTATTTAGAACAGTTATCTATCAGATAAATTAAGAATAAGAAAACTATTGGGAGTTTGGTATTAGCGGATGCAAACTATTATATAGAGAATGGATAAACAACAAGGTCCTACTGTATAGCACAGGGAACTATATTCACTATCCTGTGATAAACCATAATGGAAAAGAATATGAAAAAGAATGTGTGTGTGTGTGTATATATACATATACATATATATATATATATATATATATATATATATGAATCACTTTGCTGTACAGAAGTTAACACATTGTAAATCAAGTATACTTCAATAAAATAAATTTTTAAAAAATAATAAGAAAAATAATATATTTTATTTTACTTTCATTTATTCCTTCTCTAATGTTCTTCCTTAATGAAGATCCAAGTTTCTGACCTATATCCTTTTCCTTCTTTCTGAAGAACTTTAAACATTTCTTGCAAGGCAGGTCTACTGGTGACAAATTCTCTCAACTTTTATCGCAGAAAGCATTTATTTCTCTTTCAATTTTGAAGTGTAATTTCTCTAGATACAGAATTCTCAGTTCCTGGGATTCTTCTTTTGATACTTTAAATATTTCATTACACTCCCTTCTTGCTTGTATAGTTTCTGAAGAGAAGTCTGATGTAGTTCTTATCCTTGGTCCTCTACAGGTCAGGATTTTTGTTCCTCTGGCTACTTTCACGATTTTTCCTTTGTCTTTGATTTTCTGCAGTTTGAGTATGATATGCCTAGGAATAGGTTTTTTCTTTTTTTTGTATCTATCCTGCTTGGTGTTCTCTGAGATTCCTGGATCTGTGGTTTGGTGTCTTCCATTAGTTTGAGAACATTTGCAGTCATTATTACATTAAATATTTCTTCTGCTCCTTTCTTTCTCTTCTCTCCTAATATTTGTCCTGTGCATTTATTACACATTTTGTAATTATCCCATAGTTCTTGGATATTCTGTTCTGTTTTTTTCATTCTTTTTTCTCTTTGTATTTCAGTCTTAGACGTTTCTACTGACATTTCTTTAAGCTCATTAATTCTTTCTTCAGCTGTGTCCAGTCTACTGCTTTTGATAAATCTATCAAATGTATTCTTCATTTATGTTACAATGTTTTTTTATTTTTAGCATTTCCTTTTGATTCTTTCTTAGAGTTTCCATATTTCTGCTCACATTATCCATCTGTTTTTACATGTCATCCATTTTTTCCATTAGAGCCTTTAGCATATTAATATAGTTGTTTTATATTCCCAGTCTGATAATTCCAATATCTCTGCCATATTTGAGTCTGATTCTCATTCTTTCTCTGTCTCTTCAAACTGTTTTTTTGTCTTTTATTTTATTTATTTATTTATTTATTTTTAACTTTCTGTCTTTTAGTATGTTTTAATTTTTGTTGATAGATGGACATGATTACTGAGTAAAAGGAACTGAGGTAAATAGGCCTTTAATGTGAGGTTTCATGTTTATCTGTCTAGGAGTTAGACTGCGTTTACTGTTTGCTTTAGCTATAGGTGTCAGAGACTAAAATTTATTCTGGTGCCCTTGTTTTTTTCTCCCCTGTTGTCTTTGGATTTCCCTAGAGACTTCTTAAATAAGGTTTGAGACACTTGGCTATTTCAGTTGCATCCCTCTGTTATTATACAGAAGTCTTATTGATGTAGTGGTAAGGTATGGGGAGAAGGGAAGCATTCTACAGTCCCATGATTAGGCTTCAGTCTTTTAGTGGGCCTCTGCCCCTGAGTTGTGACCTTCATAAGTACTTCTAGGTTTTTACCCTCTTAGGTGAGACAGGAAGGAAAGAGGGGGCTGGAGTTGGGTATTTCTCTTCCTCTAGGTCACTTAGGCTCTGGCAAAGCCCAAGTCAGACTTTGGTAAATAGTTTCCCTTGGAGGCAGGCCTTGTTAAGAGGAGCAGAATGTTCTAGGCATATTTCAAAATGGCTATTTCCCCCTCCCTCTGCTGAAAGCACAAGGGGATTTTTCTCAGATCCTTGCTGTGAGAACTTGGTAGGGCTCCTGGAAATAAAACTCATGAAAATGTGGGCACTCCCCTAAAACTTGTGTCCCCTGGGGGTTTTAACTCACAAGCTTGTCCACACTGGGTTTTCAGCAATTCACCAACTACAATTTATTTTCCTACCCCAGTACTACTTCCAGTGGTGGTTTCTGCTCCTGGCCTTCTGCTTTGGTAATCTGTGATTCTCTGTAACTGCCTGCATGTCTCTCCAATTTGGGGGACAGCAATTTTCTCTGTGACTTCAACTCTCCAGTGCATCTAAGAAGAGTTATTGATTTTCTGCTTGTTTCATTTTTTCTTGTTATGAGGACAGGAGTGATGATTTCCAAGCTCCATACATGCCAGAACAGACACCAGAAAAGTCACTTTCAGCTCTAAACTTCTTAGCTTGTTCTTGGAATCCCTAGTCCTAGGAAACCCTCAAGCTTATCCTATTCAGTTTCAAACCCTTTTCACTCCATACCTCACTTAGTCTCAGATCAAAACTTCTTAGTCTTCACCATCAGCATCTACCTGTTAGTGGAAGCTCCAATTAAAACATTTGTGTTGCTTCATTATTAGTTTTGTTTCAAGTTCAAATAATTAGCTACATCTGTGTACTCCAATATCCAAGCTCCAATACCTTGTTTATGTACATTTTTTGTATTCCTTATAGAGTTTGGCACATAGTAGGTATGCTACAAATGGGGAATTTCTTTTAAAGGATTTTTTTTTAGTGACTAGGGCAAACACTATAATGTGTATGATCAATTCCATGTGTTTGGCAAGAGCCTCATGTTTTGGAATGATCAAGAAAGTATTCATGATGGAGGCTGAAACTGAATATTGCTTTGAAGAATGGATAGGATTTATATTGATTGAGAGGAGAATAAAATGGCATTTCAAATTTTGGGCACAGTATGAGCAAAAGTGCAGAGACAGAATAAGAAAAAACATCTGCTTTGAAGGACATATTCTGTCTGCTACTAAAATGAGCAGTTATTAGGACAGCTTGGGTGACTTGAAAGCTTTGAAAATATTAACGTACTCCAGCATTGATTAAGTATGGTTACATTGAGGAAATACACCCAGTTTGGAAGATATTGACTGAGTCAATAACAAGCAATAACCAAAGCCTTATCACAAAGTATTTAATGCTTAAGCGTTAACTGTTCTGATTTAAAATATTTATTATAATATTGGGAAGGTCTCAAGTTCTTTTGTGGGCTCAGGTAGAGACATATATATATGGGGGAAGTTGTTAAGTGAAGTTCAGAGAGATAAAGCAACTTCCTCATTATCACCCAATAAAGTATGGAGGCAGGATTCAAATCCAGGTCTGTCTAACTTTCTTAAAAAATCATACTATTTAAATAACATTGTGCTTTATCTAAATAAGAAAAGTCCAAAAATGGAATGGACTGCCTTGTAAGGGATTGACTACCTTAAACTCCAAGTGTGGGGCCAGAGGCTGAATCACTGTCAGGAAAGGATTTTATAGAGGTGATTCAAACGTGGGGGTTAAGGGATGAGGTGCACTTGCTACTTAACTATTAAAGATCCCTTCCAACTTGAAGAATCTCTGATCTAATCTAAATGATTTAAGGGCACTTTATTTTACTGTTATACTTTCAGAGTAGATGCACACACACACACACACACACACACACACACACACACACATACACACTAATTATACAATAAATGACTTTTCCTTCCCAGCAAAATTTCCTCCAAGTATCCTTCCTTGGAACTTATATTTCAGCTTTCCAGTGTTCTCAATCATTATTGCCTAAGGTTTTCTGGCTGGAAAATGCTACTTCTTTGAAGGCTTCTTTTATTCTGAAATAAATCACTGGGCCCTCTACCCAGGAATGTTGAACCTGCAGAGTTCTCCGGACAAAACTAAGGGTGTCATAGTTACTGTAAAGTAAAATGGCTGTCCAGTGAATGGCCTAGAACTGCACAAGATAACTGAGCATATCACTGCAGTAATTTAGAAACATCATAGAAGAAAATTGGCCTCTGTTGCTTGAAATCAAATAAAAAGATATCAAGGGTGTCACTGTACAAGTTTGGGAACTATTAAAATCTTATGATGTTGTCTTTACTTAACACTATCAGTGTGCTACACTGAGTACTGTCAAAGAAAAATGAACATTTACAACACATGGTAAACATTGTACTCTGGTTATCAAAGCATCTGTGGGGAATATCTGGTGATGGTGCTTCTGATTTCCTCTCTGAGACCCCATCATGGCTGTAGGACAGACCGCCACTTCATAGCTATAACAATCAAACAAATTTTAATAAAATGGATCTTCTGCTTTAGACAGCTACACAGAGGAAGACAGCTTGAATCAGGCCTTAATAGCTGTCAAGAAAAACATCTTGCTTCATCTCTCTCCCCTCCCACCCTCCAGGTTTAGGGTCAATCACCTGGAACTGAAATGATTGTCAGGAGCAAATTTCTAGTTCAGAGCAAGAAAAAATTTGGAATGATTTCTTTTTAATGACAACAGGATTTAGTTTGCTTAGCATAACCTAATTGCATTATCCTATTCATATCTTCTCCGTAATTTACTTTTACTTTTACTTCTTTTTCTTTGCATTGAGTTGTAGAAAGCTTCCCTCTCTCTCCCTTCCTCTCCCCACCACCTCCTTTCTCTCTCTATCACTCATTATCTCTCTCTTTCCCCCAACTAAAATTATGAGAATAACCCCCTGTTGAGGTCAGCCAACTAAACTTCCTCTTATAGTTATGTATGAGAGATGGGAAATGCCTCTCCCCTACTTGACTATAAATTAATTCAGAAAAGACCAACCACACTTTGACAACTTGAGGGTCCCCAGCTTATAATAGACCTTAAAATAATAATAATTTTTGTAAAACAGCAAACTAGCACAGTGCCATAGATGTTCACCTCTATTGCCTTACTACCAACCCCATCCTCTTGCAGGAAACCAAGAATATAACACAACCTTCATATCTAAAGGCTTGAAAAAAGTATCTGGGGTCAGAAATCACTATTTGGCCATGAATGAAAGGCAAGCTGGAGTTATAAGTTGCAACCCTGTGCTGAAAGCCTCTGAACCAGGGCAGAATTAAAGCAGTTGTCCACAACCAACAGTCTTTTCCCAGAACTAAACCTGACTGAAAAGCTTCCAAAACAGATTTTGAACAGCTTTCCTTGAGGAGTCAGTCCTCCAAAGATTTCCCAAATGAGTACTACTAAGTCTAAGACAGCAAATTCAGTTCTCTCTGTGTCCAGCTGCAATTCCTCTACTGGATATCATCTTGATATTAGGGGGAAAAAAGAACTTGACTCTTACAGACTGTTCTTTTAAATATCAATGGTTCTGAGTTTATGCAGCATGAAATCCTACCTATTAAGGATCTCAAAACCAAAAGGAATAAGGTCACAGCTTTGGGTATCTAATATGCGGTCTTATCCAATGTGTGACTGAATTTTTCCAACTGCTATGTATATTATTTTAGGAAGAGAAGAATGAGCCATGAAAGAATGAACTATTTTTATCGATGATTTCATACATTTAACTTTACCAAGGGGTGAAAAGGTTAGTTGAGATGAGAAGGGGGCAGGAACAAACCTAAGCCCTGAGCTGCCACTCTGGGACTCATTGTCACTGGAAATGCTAGACTCTGAATAACAGTAACAACACATTTTAACTGATCTCTTACTATGTGTCTTCATGTTTTCTATGGATACAGGAAAAAAGATTCAGTCATATCCTCAAGGAGCTATTGCAATCCAATAGGGTAGGCTTTCTCCAGACACTCTAGCAGTTTGTGCTTCCCTATCACTGTGTTCATAGAACAATTAAAACTCTTATTGTCATCCATATATTTATAGTGAATGTCTTCCCATCTGGGCTGTGAGGCTTTTGAGGGCAGTTCTTTTCACTTATATATCAATTACATCTAGAAAAGATAGTGGACACCCACTGAAAAGTGTTTCAATAAATAAATAAACAAATAAAAGAAGACAGGTATGGCCTACACAGAACAAAATCAGGAGTGGGTCAAAGTTGAAAGCTTCTAATCTCAGCTTTCTCCAATATACTTTCTACACTTCTAGCATAGTGAACTTTCCCACAAATTTGATCAGATCACTACCTTAGTTGAATAAGTCTGCACTGCCTTGGGGCTACAACCTGAACCCATTAAGCACAGTACACAAGGCCATCATGACGTGCCCTCTGTCTGCCTTATCTCTCACCATAGCATGGGTCATACTACTGTAAACATGGCTGACTCCAACTAGACTATAAGTTGCTTGAGGGTAAAAATCTTGTCTACTTTATCTGCATGGTACAAGTGCCTAAGCAGACTGTCTTAATACCTGCTAAACATTTACTATTTACCAGATCCCTCCAGTGATACTGGGATACTACCACATATTCATTTATTCTTATAGTCTCTTTTATTTAACTGTGCCTCATAACCCTTATAAAATTTGTCAAATAAACAATAATTCCCAAGCCTTTTTATGAATCACTAAATTCAGCTTCTAGTCATGGCTATCCTACTATTTAGCTGAATTCATCTCTGATTTTTTCCTCACTCATAAAACAAAAATAATATCACCTATATTTTTTACCTTACATGATATTCTAAGCTGACATACTTTCTGGAATATGGTAGAATATAAATAAATACCCACATACACAAATGTTATATAAAGAAAATAATGTAATTATATAAGTATAAAGTGGTATAGTTATAATATTTTATATGGATTGACTGAGCCTGGATTCAAATCTTGACTTAGCCACCTGTGATCAAGGGTTCTCTTTTAATCAATGTCTTAACCTATAAATAGAGATACTAATTGTACTTACTTCTTTGGGTTGTATTAAAGATAAGTAAATTCATGTAAAATGCTTAGAACATTACCTGGCATGTAGTAGATACTCAACAAATGTCAAAACAAGTGTTTTCTCCAGTTATCTGTGACTTGATTGTGGCAGTGACTGTCAAGTTATCCATCCAGTAAAGACATCAGCTGTACACATCTGATAGCTACCTAAGCCCTAAGAGCTAAATCCCAGCATGCTCAGAGGTAGACTCACCTCTAAATTCTACCCAAAATGTAATATGCATGGCCAACTCTTGAGAACTTTCCAAACACTTAAGGTATGCCACCTAGTCCTCAAGATTGAGTACATTTTTGCTTATTTGAAAACTTTGTGAATTTTCCCAAGTAACCAGGGAAAGTTCCAAGTTTATATATATCCAATGTAATAGCCAACTCCCCTCAGGTAGGTGTGATATGAGAGGCTCCCCAAAACCCGTTTTCAATAAATCCCTACTGAACTTCTCTTTCCACCACCCTCCCGTTTGATAAGACAGCCAATTGTCAGACCTCTCTTGAGTCAGCAAAATCTTCAGAGAATGAAAGGTTGGCGAGAGCTTTTTATGCTAATCACTTCTCAGAGTTGCAAACAGGGTAACTGAGCTCCCTTGAGACAGTTCAGCTAGGATTATATCTTATCACAGTTTCCCAAATCCTATTCAAAGGATATCATAGAGAATTTGATTTGGAAGGGAAGTCAAGAAGAAGGGGTAGGATGTACACAGAAGGTAAATGTGCTTGATTTTAGACATCTGAATTTGCAGTGTAGGTGGAACCAGACATTCTTATTGATCCTAAAGTCAGATTCCCAGGGATGGAAGATTTTTTTCCTGTTTCACACAACAAAAGAAAATTTGAAAAAGGGCAATTTGATTGGAGGGTATGAGCTAGAGGTAATTTTGAAAGGATGAAAGAGATTTGAGTCTTATTTAAAATACTAGAAGAATGGACCTAGAAAGGAAAAGGAAGAGTTCACCAAATGGCTTACTTTAGAAAAACTGATCCAAAGATGAGCTACAAACATGAGAAGTCACTATGTTGGCCCAATTCTGATTGCCTCATCCCTACCCCAGCCTTTCATCTGCTAGCAGATAGGGTAGTATTGTTTTGGTTTCCAGCAGTCTGTTAAAGTTGAATTTATGATGCTTGCAATGAATTCTAAGTGTATTTTTAGTATGTGTATTTTTCTCGATCCTCCTCCAATGTACTTATTTTTGATGTTACTTTTAAAATGACCTATTTCAGTTGCTTCTGCAGATCACACCCAATTCCCAATAACTAATTTTAAGTTTTTCATCTGGTTCCAAGAATAAGCCAGTGCCCAGCAGAGAGCTGATGTTGCTCTTGGAAAACTGCACTCTCTCAAAATTCATCAGACCAATGGGCCTCTCTAGGTACAGTTAATAGGCTTAGATAGGAGACGTGATGTGTGCAAGCTCAAAACTTCTCAATCAGACTCTCAATTCAGAGTTGTTCTTTTTTAACTCCTATATGCCAAGGAGATGAAAATTTCCTATTCTGTAATTCTTTTCCAATTTTGCTTATGGTCAACATGATGTTAACAAGCCAATCATTTTGATGAAACAGATTAGTTAGTTGTCTCTAGCAAGGAAAGAGTTGATTCAGTCCTACAGTCAAGTCCATTTTTTAAAGTCAGTCTTAAAAAATTAAGTCAATTTGGTCAAGGGAACATTCTGCCAGTCAATTCAATCAAGGAATTACTTCAGTCAAATAGATAATTCCATCTATCAACAAGTCAGTTCCGTTTCACAAGTAATTAATTCAGTATAACCATTTATTAGTTCTGTCAATTAATCAGTTTATTCAGCCTATCAAACAACCAGATTTAACAGATTCTATTCACCTCATTGGATAAGCTGACAAGAATAGACAAAAATGCTTGGGGGTGGGGGGAAGAGGGCTCAGAGTTCCTCAAAGATTCCTGCATCTAGAGTAAGAGGTTGCTCTCTTTCCTGGTATGTATTGAATGTGCCCAGCCAAAGCAAACTCATGAGAACTCTGAACTAAGGGAAATTTGTGGGAAAATAAAATTGCAAATAATAGCTTATTGTTAACATGATATACTCAAGACAGACTGTGGAAACATTTTTTGATGTATCATTCACACCTGGAAATGTTGGTTCAGAGTTTTCAGTTCCACTGTGAGAAAAGATTTATCAATTTTATCCTTAATAGGCCATTCCAGAAATGACTATCAGCATCATCAGTAGCCTCAAAATGCATTTAGTAAGAAACTTACCACACAGGAGTATTGGAACAAAATTTACACAAGCTTTGGCCTGCTTACTGGCAGCTAATATTCTAAAGATGAGTCAAATATGTATTTATAGGAAATATATACAACCATATCAAAACATTAAACTTAAGATGTGAACAAGCATTAAGATATATGCATCCAGGTCAAAGGTAAATGTAACCTAGGAGCAAAGATCAGTAGGAAAGTTTTTCTGTTCGACTAATGTGATATCAAGGGAGGCTTCACCTCTTCTCTCACTAATTCCAGAAGACTTCATAAAGTTGGAAACCCATCTTGACTTAATCAGATCCTCTTACACACTAACTTCACCTCCCTCCCATAATTTATACACCACATATCCACATGGTACAGACATTGGAACACTTCTAAATTCTCTAGAATAAACTTTTTTTCTTCCTCTAGCCCCACTCCTACCCCATTATATTATGATTTAAATTATAAGATAGCACACTAATAGCCTTCATTTCAGGGCACATACTGTCACCAAAAATATCTTATTTAGTAGCTGCAAAGAAATCTCTGTATTTCTAAAGTGTTCTTTTCGAACACTTAAAAGAGAAAAATGACATATTCTTCAGAAGGACACAGAAATTAGAAATATGGAGTTTTCTTTGCACAAATATCTTTTCTTTTCCTATTCTAAACCAAAATAATAGCAAAGGGAAAACATAATAGTTCAACATGTGTTAAGCTCATGCTATGCCAGACTCTAAGCTTCTTGAGACGAGGAACTATGTATTTTCGTCTTAAGGTCCCCGGCACCAGAATGTTTGGACACAATATACATTTAACATATATTTGATAACTAAATGAATTAATGAAAAGCATATTGTAACCAGCAAATATGACTAAAACATGGCTCATTCTCTCAAAGAGCTCATAATATAATAAGAAGAATCAGTTGTATAGACAGTTTACTGAAATACAAAATAAGTGTTATAATGGAAGTACAGAATAAGGACAATGGAAGCAGAAGGAGAGCAGTTAATTTTGACTGGGGGCATCTGGGAAAGCCCCTGAAAGGGGCAGCACTTCAGCTGAGCATCAATTCAGATTTTTATACAAGCATTTTGACACCAGGAAATTTTGACTTGGCTACCTTAGCCCAGCCATTTTGATGTGGCCTAAAACAACAAACCATTACATTTTCACTTGTTTTATAAAGTACCAAGCAATGTGTAAAACTGTTGTCCATACCCCATTCCCAGCACTCACCCTAATGTCAGCCTCTACCCCTGAGAAGAGTGATGTTCAGGGATGGAGTGGGAATTTGGCACATTTTTTTCATGTACCAAGAACGATGTGTTGACCAGCCTTGATCATCTCATAAAGGGTCAACCATCATACTCAGTAAACTATCTTCTCACTCTCCAAGAATTTACTTTTCTCTTGATAGACAATTCAAATACCCTGATTTTTCCCTAAAAGTCAAAGATGTTGGGAAGAGAAGGTATTTGAGCCCTATTATGATCTCTTTTTCTTAGATCCAGGCTGTACAGAAAATCTTCAGTTGAATCTCTAACAGTCTCAGGCATCTTAAGAATATGCATATATTTAATATCATAGTATTCCTTTAATTGAGAGTTTTTAAAAACATGATTGATACCTCCTTAGCAGTTAACCTGGCTGGCTCCAACAGATATATATTTAAAAATATTTTCTAAACATAAAGATAATACACTCATCAATTTTTTAGTAAAGAAATTAATAAATGAGAAAGTAAAAGACCCTGATAATTATCAACTGATAAGTTTAAAGCAAAAATAACCATTCTTAGTTGGAACAGTTTCATCAAAACACTGAGGTGAAAATGTCCTGCTTTAGATTTTTGACAGTAGGAGGTAGCTGATTTGAAAAGATGGAGGACCAGAATAAAAGGGAGTGATTTGTTAGTGATAACTAAGAACATTACCAGAAAAAAGGAAAGTGATGTCATCAAATGAGACTCTACTAATGCCAACAGCTTACAAAGAGATGTATAGTGACTTTATAAAATGGAGAAGTAGGGACATTTCAATACTCCGTCGAAGTGAGAGATAAAGCAATGAAGATAAGATGAAAATAAATAATGACATAAAAATAGATTAAAAAGTTTTTAGGGTCTTCCCTGGTGGCGCAGTGGTTGAGAGTCCGCCTGCCGATGCAGGGGACATGGGTTCGTGCCCCGGTCCGGGAGGATCCCACATGCCGCAGAGCGACTGGGCCCGTGAGCCATGGCCACTGAGCCTGCGCGTCCGGAGCCTGTGCTCCGCAACAGGAGAGGTCACAACAGTGAGAGGCCCGCGTACCGCAAAAAAAAAAAAGAAAAGTTTTTAGTTTGTACATGTTTGCATTTCTGTAAACCTTACTCTACTATGACATATTTAAGGAAAAATAAAGATGAATATGTATGCTTTTATTTTACTAAAGAATAATGTGCTAAATGATCTCCACATCTAACTATCCTGAACTAGAGCATGTCTAGCTAGTGGATCTATATGACAAATATATAAGTTCCAGCATTCCCCTGTCACCTTATTGGGAAATACCAGGAAAAACTAACCAGGGGCCAAGCCTGTAAATCTGAATCTATGTAGCAGTTGTTCTTAACTTTTGGAGGATTTCAGACCCTTAGAGAATTTAATCAAACCTAAAGACCCCAGAAAAATGCACATATGCATATACACATGAGTTTTTGCATACAATTTCTGGGGATTCATAGACCTGAGTTTAAAGTCCTCTGTCTTGGTTTATTTTGGCTTGAGCATGGTGCTTCCTATCCTGGCTAAAGATATAACATTCTTACTTGAATGCTAGTAGGGTTGCCTTCCAGAGACATGCTCCTTGCTTTCTCTGTGCCTCAAGTACTATGTTGATGAAGTGTGGATAGTGACACAGCTCAACTTCACTTGGGGTCCTTGGGAAATTGGCATATACCACAAGTGGTAACCCTGTCTTGGAGGCTAATGTGCCAGCTCATGTATAACAATAATATAGTAAAAATAACAGAACAAGAACTCCCCAAAACTTTTTTTACCCAGCACATTGACAGGCATGCAAAACCCGACTGGAGATGTAATTTTCTTCACCTTCTTTCTACATTAATTTTTCTTCCTGATTTCAATTAGCCAAACTTGAATGGAGACATTACAGACAGTTCAACCCTACCTCAGAGCTGTGCAGACAGCACTTGCTGCCAAGCTGTCTATCACCAAGACAACTAGGCCAATGTGCTTTGCTCTGTGTAAATACCTCATCAGGGCCAGTTGCAGAAGGAACCTCTTTGCAATGACTTCCCATCAGATCAAAATCCTTACTCTTAGCAATCCAAAATATTTTTTGAAAGTAACTGGGGTATAAATAATCATTAGTATTTTTAAATAATCTTTCATGCTGATTAGCAGGAAGCTTATTTTCAGAGATAGTCTCACATGAAGGCAGGTTGATTCAAGGAATCTAGAAAATCTCTCTCTTCCTCCGTAGGTCTGAAGTTCTTCTATTTGTTAGTCATTATTATTTTTTTCTTTGCATTAATCATAACTTTCTTCCAACATCTTCTTCTAAGCCACAGATTCCCCTGAAGTGGTCATCAATAATATAGCAATCTTCTGTCTCTAGTCTCTTGTCTTTAAAACATTTTGAATAAGAAGAGATGATAAAAGGTGGGATGACTGACATTGTTACCTCAAATGAAAAATTGAGGAGATAGGTAAACTTCTGGACACAGCAGCATTAGCAAAGTGATACTTTTGATAAGTTCAGTACACATAAATGAGTCAAAAGCAAAAAACTCAAAGAAAGGTTTTTAAATCTCAGCAAAAAATAATGTTGATTTTTTGGTCCTTGGGGACCTAGCAGAGGTGCCAAATCATTGTACTCCTCCCATCTAGACTTCATTACCACTTATCCGCCCTCAGGAACCTTCTGAGCAGCCCCTGTTTGTTGGTCTCCTTGGCGGCAGGTGTCTGCTAATCAAAGGCTTAAGAAGGTGTGGGATTTAGGAGTCAGCACTGACTGGAAGGAAAACTTTCCATTCAGCCTTGGGCAACAATATTGGAGCTTTTTTTGAATGCTGTAATCAACTCTGTGCCAAATGGGGCCCAATCTCCCCCTACACAGCCCCAGGAATCCAAAGAAAGAAGTGTTTTCAATTCTCTTCAGAATGTCTGATCTCTCACACTGCAGACCAAATAAAAACAGTCTGAGCTAATTGTGCCTCCCCTACCCCCATCTACTGTGTAATCCGCCTAGGAGAAACTCAGGAAAGTTGGCCTCAGGCCAGCACGGGCCTTCTGTAGAGGCAGAAAAATTCCCTCACCTTCTTTCCACAGACTGTTCTGGACACCAAAAGGAGAGCCTCTACCCCAGATATCCCACAGAGAGAGAGGCAGCTGTGAGGGTTAGGGCAGGACCTGAGATGATGTAGCTGAGGTGTTAAAAAGTTCTAACACCTGAGTTGGTATTTTCTGTATGCATACTATTTCACTAGTTACATTTTTTATTGTTAGGTAGACTATGAGGAAAAGTGAAAAGAGTTGCTTGGGAGTTGAAATGGCTAGGGATTGAATCTCACTCAGAACTAATGCTTACTAGCTATAACCTTAGACAACTTATTTTACAGACCAAGGCTCTCATCCCAATTCTCTCACTGAACAGCTCTGTGACCTTGGCCAAATCCCCAAGTGCAACCTTGGTCTCCTCATCAAAAAAATGAGAAGATCTCTATGGACCTCTTCAAGTCTAGTAGTTTAAGTCACTTCTGGGATCCTGAATTAAGAAAATATCCAAGTGGGATTAGACTTGGAAGTTGTTGTCCACCCCATCTCCAACCACCACCAAACTCAAATGGTTTTGGCCATAGCTCCCCAAGCCATTTTCTTGGGAGGGCCTTCTAGGCCTAGGAACAGGAAGTAGGAGTAGACAATGCAAGAACAGGTCCACAACAAAAGTCCAGCTGGCCATGCTCAAAGTAAAAGCAGCTCGAAATTGCAGGTTTCCAGGTCAGAAATAGCAGTTTGAGCTAATAATAAGGTAATATCAACTTTTCCCTAAGAATTTTACCAAGCAAAGCTTGTCAGGTAGCAGAGGGGTACCCTGGAGAACACAGTTCAAAACTGCCATAGCCAAGGCTCAGACTGGGACTACAGCTAATGTATCCTGAAGATACTAAAGGAAAAGTAGGTGGTCCAGTCCAGGGGAATCAGGGAACATGAGGATGGGAAAGTTCTTGGACACAGAACTATAGAAGGAAACACCTCTAAGAACCCAACAGAAGGACACAAGGACAGAAAGCCTTTTCGTGCTGTGAGGGTTATCAACTGTGCACCAGAGGAGATGATGTCAAAGGCCTGGATAAGCCACAGACAAATAATGGAATGAGGATTCTTAGAAACTAAAACTTAAAGACCTAAATGAACAAAAGTTTAAAAGGCAATCATGAAATTTCAGATACTATCGTAACTTCTTAAGGAAAACAGTTGGGAGAGTGGAATGGGATGGTGATGTTGAAAATAATCCCATGAAATTCTTTTTTTGTTTGTTTGTTTGTTCTTAAGATATAATCATTACCACTTAAAGCTGTTGGGGGTAGGAATATGTGGGAGACTATAGTGAAATTCTAAGTAATATGATGCTTACAGTAGAAATACAGGCTATTTCCATACTCAAAATATTTTAGTCTGAATTTATTAAAATAAAACTAAATGAATAAACCTAAAATAAAACTAAATTAAGAACAAGGCTAAACTGAAACTTACGTTTTTGTGTTCATGACACTAAATCAACAAATTTTAATGATTTCTCCCTTTTTAACTAGTTGGTTGGTATTGTATAGATGTGGCCAGCATCTAATGTGCTTTCAATTGTGTCCTCAGCCCTCAAGACCCTGGGGGTCTGAAATCTCAGCCAACTTTGCAATTTAATCCAAAACCCAAAGCAGTTCAGATTCCAAGTAACCTGTTACCCTCTGCTATCAAAACATCACTCATGGTTTGAAAAATACCATTTTTAATAACCCCTTTTCAGTTTCCTGGCAGGCCCCCAGCTTCACTTCAAAGTTGATTTTCCCCAGTGAGAGTACAGCTAGAAGAATCCAGAAGTGCACTGAGCCATGTTCCCACTACCCCAGGCTGTGAGGGCCCAGCTCTAGGGCAACGAAGAAGGCTGGAGTGGGAAGGTGGGCAGGGGGAGGGCCAGGATGTGGATCATAGGCAAATGGCCTAAATTCAGGCCTTCCCAGAGACAAAACAATGTATCACCCTCAAGAGTGAACAACTGGAGAAATTGAATCCAAATTAAATTTTGGATTATATCATTATGCCTTATTTTTTAATAAATTTGATAAAAAGATATCACTATAATTTGAGCTGCCTCTTGAGTGCCATGTTGTTTTGTTTCAGTGACCCACTCTTCAGATGTCAAACAAACAGATACCAAGAAAACAATCTATGAAGAGAGGCACTAGGGGCAGGAGTGGGAGCAAGGAAACAGAACTTCATCTTTGGAGACCTAGGGTCTCTTAAGACAAGTGCAGACTGAACTCTCCTTAAACTCCAAGACAGTAGCCTTGATGTCCTAAATTTACTCTTGTATTTCTTGCCCAGGACTAGTGAAGTTGGGGTTGCCAATAAAATGACCATTTTGCTCAAAATGTTGCATTTAAAATCCAAGTCTTCTTAAAACAGCAGAGTAGGATTTTGGCCAGAAAATGCTTTCTAGTACAAACACTAGTGCAGTTTTACAAGGCAGGTAAAGCCCAAAATTATGTTGCTAATTAATTTTATATTTCCTCCAGCTACCTAGAACCAACTGCAGCCCAACATTCCTCAATTGGGATTTTGCCAAGAATTCAGATAATGCCATTTATGGACCATGCCAACAGCTGAGGTCATGTTTTCTGTCTAAAGGGAAAAAAAGAAAGAAAAATAAATAGGGAACGATTCATGGGAAGTACCTATTAGAACAGGGATCCCCAACCTTTTTGGCACCAGGGACCGGTTTCGTGGAAGACAATTTTTCCACGGATGAGGTGGGTGGGGGATGGTTCAGGTGGTAATGCAAGCAATGGGCAGTGATGGGGAACGGCAGATGAAGTTTTGCTCGCTTGCCTGCCGCTTACCTCCTGCTGTGCGGCCTGGTTCCTAACAGGCCATGGACCAATACTGGTCCACAGTCCAGGGGTTGGGCACCACTGTATTACAAGATAGGGACAGAAGGGAGAGGAAAGAGATAAGAGGTAAAAATCTTTTTAGAGCAACAATCCCAAACAGACACACATACCTGGAGGGCCTGGAGGTTTTGAGTTTGTATTATTTGGGGGTAAAAGTGGAGCAAAAGAGAATGAGTGACTGTAGGGAATTTTAGAGAACCAACAATTTGATCTCAAAGAAATAACCTTCCTCCGCACAAAATGTAAAGAATACGAAAAGGGAAAAGCCCAATGTCTTGCATCATGGCTGGTACAAGTGTTCTCTGTCATGTGCATGCCAGGAATGTGAATTGCTTGCTACTTGATTTGGGGTTCTGTAACTATCAGTCTTTTTTTTTTCCAGAACAAACTCACATTCCAAGGGCTAGAAAGTATCTTAAACATTAGAATTAGAAAGGAACTCGGATCTCATCTTATCTAATTTTCCCCATTCTAGGGATAAGGAAACTGAGGAAAATGAAGAAGAAACTTGGCCAAATGTCATACAGTAAATTAGTGGCAGAGTCAAAACTAGAACACAAATCTAGTGGGGCAGTTCCTAAATGTCAGTTCATAATGAATATTTCACTGGTCCAAGGGAAGAATGAGAAAAACAAGGATTATGTAGTGATTGTTTTATAAAGTTAATTTTTTAAAACTATTTCTAATTTTGAGATTATGTCCTTTCTACTTTTTATGTTAAAATATCCCTTCTTCTATGAAATAACCAAAGAGAGTAGTTATTTTTATAATGTCCTTAATTAGCAAAACAATAAATTGGCAGCCCTATGTGAAGGTGCAAGATTTTTGGGAAAATATTTGGTATGCAAAAACCGTAAGTCTTCTACCACTAGTCCAATTCCCTGGTGTCAGGCAGGATATCACCACTCAATCCAAGATATCTTCTGCCCCTAAGAGGTTCTATACCCACTGAATATGCCACTGAAATGTCATATAGTGAACAAAGTGTCAGAAAGAGACTGGTTTGGCTGGGATGTGAGGTGGAAGACAAACTAGAAAAGGAAAGAAGCACATGGTTGAACATGGAGAAACAAATTGGTTTACGATTAATGTCTCATCATGTCTTTTGTTATGGTACCTTCAAGTTAGCATAATACCCTGATTTAATAGGCAATAGCTCTTCCACTATATATATTTTTATTTGTGGCTTAATTCAAATTTTCATCATGAGGAAAAATGGCACAGATACTCAATTTCTGTGAAGTAGTCACATTGTATAGAAGAAGCTAAAAGATGTTAACTGACTTGCCCAAGACAACTTGGTTCATATGGTATTGAGCCAGGAATAAATCCTAGAACTTCATTCTAGATCTAATAATCCTTCTTCGAGCGCACATTTCTATCCTGTGTGCATCTTAACTGAGTTTCTGGATATGACCCATCAACTGGCCAATGACATTGTGGTATGCACCATCTGTCCCCAAAGTGCCCAGCATCACCATTCTAGGTGCCAGGTGCAAGAAGCACCAGGCTCCAGGACCCAGATGAATTACAAAGTTACAGGGAATATAAAGGCCTCTGGCTCTTGGCTACCTGCTGATGTGATCTGTGGGAGATAGGTGCCCCAACAGTCCTATCAATGTAGCCATATCTTGCTACCACTTCTGGCCATATAAAGGCCAGAGGAGTGAACCAGTGTATCAAAATGCACACCCAAGCAGCAGCAGCAGCAGCAGCAGCAGCAGCAGCAGCATCACCATCATTATCATTACCAAATTTTCAATGATCTTCCTTGAGATGACTTGACTTATGGATTAACTAGGTTAAGTGTTTCATCCTAGCCATCACCTTCTACCATTCAATCAAGACCCACCCTGATAATCCAAACAGATTTTAACATCAGCCTAAACCAAACAATTTTAAATGTAGAGCAAAAATACTCTATAATGGGGGCTTCCCTGGTAGCACAGTGGTTGAGAGTCTGCCTGCCGATGCAGGGGACACAGGTTCGTGCCCCAGTCCGGGAAGATCCCACATGCCACGGAGCAGCTAGGTCCGTGAGCCATGGCCACTGAGCCTGCGCGTCCAGAGCCTGTGCTCCACAACGGGAGAGGCCACAACAGTGAGAGGCCCGCATACCGCAAAAAAAAGAAAAAAAATATATATATATAATATATACTCTATAATGTACCCCAAAGCCAAACCCAAATGCCTTTGAGATTCCTGCTATCTGGAACAGTCACTGTTTGGGATGCTGCTATTTGCAATTCTGGATGTTTGGGACAATCCCCATCTCTGCATCCCTTTATGTAAGTGGGCAAGAATCACATGTTTTTAAAAGCAGATGGCAAAAACTGCCTTCTGGCTGCTTGTTACATTGGTGGCTAGCAACTTCCAGGGCCCTGACTCAGCACAGTGCTAGGAGGAACTACATAGCAGTCACTGAGCTGTGGCCTAGCCAGAATCTGCCTTCATTCACAATAAATAACCTTTGAGAAGGAAACCAATATCTCTATCTGGGCAGGCACACCCCAGTACAGATCTCATACCTAGCCCATCAATAAATGTTCATCTCTCAAACCCTGGTAAAACAAAACAGGGCTCAGAGGCTTTGGGTAAAAGTCAGCTTCCCAGACTCACATGGGAAAAGTTAATATGGTGGTAATGAGCCACTTAAATGCCTGTCTGCCTATGTTACAATAACATGCCCTTTTCATTCCTTCAACAGCTCTCAAAAGGCACTGTGGACAGCCGCATTTTGTGGGTATTTCTCACGGTCCACAAACCTACCCACAGAAAGCAAATTTCTTTTTATGTCTCCCAAACTTTGTTTTTTATAGTTATTGGGGCTTTCCTTTTCCTTTAAGTGTTTTTCTTTTTGTTTTGTTTTTCTTTCTTTTGCGCTTTTTATCCTTGAGATTTTTTCTTTTTATCCTTTCTATTGTTTGGGGTTTTTTTTCTTTGTTGTTTTTGTTGCTGTTACTACTGCTGATGTTATTCCCTTTCCTTTCATTCTTTTTCCCATTGCTTTTTCTTTTTTGTTGTGTTTTGGAGCAATTTCCTTTTCTGTTTGGGGAGATTTTAGTTTTTTGCATTTGGTGATTTTTCTTGTTTCTTTTTTACTTTGTTGTTTTATGTTTTATGGGGGTTTTCTGTGTTTGGTTTATTTGTTTCTTTCTTTGTTTTTATTTTTTTTCTTTTCCAGGTTTTCTCTTTTTATCTTCTTTTTCTTTTTTGTTAGCTTGTTTTTCTCTTTTTCATATTTTTCTTTTCTATGCTTTTTTTTCTTTCTTTGGGTTTTATTGTGTTTTAATTTTTGTTTTGGTGGTTTTTTGAGGGTTTTTTAGACTTTTTAGAATTTAGGGTCTTTCTTTTTCTTTTAAAGTTTTCCCTTTTTTCTATGTTGTTTCTTTTCTTAAGTTTATTGAAGTACAGTTGATTTACAATGTTGTGTTAATTTCTTCTGTACAGCAAAGTGACTCAGTTATACATATATATATTCTTTTACACATTCTTTTCCTATATTGTTTCTTTTTAAAAATCTTATTTTCTTTCTTATTTTTCACTTTTTGCCTCTTATCTTCTTTTAACATTTTAGTAATATTTTAAATGTGGTATCATTTTAGATTTACAGAAAACTTGCAAAGATAGTACAAAGTGTTCCCATTTACTCAAGACCCAGTTTTGAGTCTGGGTCTTGAGTAATAATAATAATAATAATAATAATATATTATTATTATTATTATTAACTAAAGTCCACACTTTATTCAGATTTCCTTAGTTTATACCTAATGTCTTTTTTCTGTTCCAGTATCCCACCCAAGATACCATATTACATCTACTTGTCATGTCTTCTTGGGCTCCTCTTGGCTCTGATAGTTTCCCAGACTTGTTTTTTGATGATCTTGATGGTTTTGAGGTATTGGTCAGGTATTTCATAGAATGCTCCTCAGTTGAGATTTTTCCAATGGTTTTCTCATGATTAGACTGGAGTAATGTATTTTGGAGAGGAAGACCACAGAGGTGAAATGCTTTTCTCATCACATCAAAAAAGAGCACATACTATCGACATGACTTATGGCTTTTGAAGTTAACCTTGATCAGCTGGCTGAGGTATGTTTGTCAAATTTCTCCACTATAAAGTTACTTTTCCCACCTTTCCATACTCTACTTTTTGGAATCAAGTCATTAAGCCCTGACTGCATTTAGAATGGGAGAGATTAAGCTCCATATCCTGGATGGGGGACACATATCCAAATAAAGTATTTGTAACCCAATATCATATTATTTATTATGTTGCTCCAATTATTCGAGTTCTGGCCATTGAGAGTTCTTTCAAGTTTGTTGCTGTGATCCTTTTAACATGCTCCCTTCTTTTTGTTTTTTTACTTGTTTAACATTTTAAGATTATCTCCTCCTCTTTCTTCTTTTTTCTTTCTGTTTTGTTGGCCCTTTCTTTGCCTAAGGTGGGGTGGGGGAAAATCACAGTTTACAAAGGTAAGTGGATGTGAGGGACACTAGGAAGGCCTTCACCCAAACATCAGCCTCTATAGGACCAGATATTTCACTGTTAACATTAACAATCTATTTCTTTGGTTTAAGCAATGTGAATTCCCTAAGCTTCCCCTGGAAAAAGAAGTGCATTCAATCCCTGACACCATAAATCTAAGGAAGGTAGAGAAGGAGGGCCAAGAGGAAGGGTTGCTCTTTGGAATGTGAAATATTTGCTTCAAGTGAACCAAAGACTTATAAAGAAAGAAGTGACCTTAAAGATCTTTTAATTCACCCTGAAACTTAACTATAATAAGCAGTCTCTCAAATTAAAAATTAGAAATGAGGGCAGGGGCTTGGACTGGGAAGAGAGAGGTTCTAGGTCGTATACAAAGGTTAAACCAGGAAAAGATTTTCATTTTGGGGGTAGTTGGTATATGACCTTGAAGGGAAGAGACAAGATGGCACTGAGAAAAATGAGGGGACACAGGTAAAACTAGGTCAGTGTATGGAGCAAGAGTGTGTTGAGGTCTCATATTTAAAAAAGAACTTGCAATGAATTCCAAGGGTACAGAAAACTCTTTTGAATGGCCAGACATCTACATGATGGTTTTTTTTAGTTTAGGTCCCTCAGGTGAATTGAAATAAAATGTTTCTGTTAAACCAAACACCTAGCAGACCTCAGACCAAGTTATAACCTCCATTCAAATAAAAGTATAGGCAGAAACAGTGGCAAGTGTTAAATTTTACTCTCTTAATAATATAAAATATAGAAAGTATACTTCTGAGGTTTGTTATGGACCTATTTAGAATATTATAGGATACAATAAGCCCTCTCAGGAAAAAAATAGCAAAAATTCAGCAGCAAGCTCCTCTTTTGTTATGTTTCCTTCCCTTACATTAAGCCCTGTGATGTGTATAGGAGTGATAGTGTTATTTAGGGGAAAATGGAAAGATGGGGAAATGGAAAAAAGTTCCTGTGTTACCTTCCAGAGATAATCTATATATTTACACACACACACATTATAAAAACCTCTGTGAAGGCGTCTCTCAGGTTTACTTCACAGCAACACATCATTCCCATGGCAAGGTCTAAACCATGTGTCCAAAACAATCTCCAAAGATTCAGAAAGGCAACAGTCTACCTCAATACATACCCAGGACCCAAACTACCACAATAGGGGTAGAATGGGGATAAATCCTGGGAAAACAATGTGTAATTGTCTTAGGAAAATGGGACTATTAGTACCTATGTCACAGGATTGTTGTTAAGTCCTAAAAAACTTTAGTATGCATAAAATGTTAAAACACTGCCTGGCATAAGTGCTATATAAGTGTTAGCTGTTACCATCATCATTTTTATTGTTGTTGTTTGATGTTGTTACTGATAAAGGACAGCTTGGGGCTTCTTGAATCTATTCCTTATTTTCTCTGGGTTTTCCTCACAGGTATCTCCAAAGCTGGGAACATCTATCTGTTACTATTCTTCCTCTGGGATACCTCCCCCACCAGGATCTAAAGTGTGGAGCCAATTGGTAACCAAAGTTGTACCTCAAAAGGTCTCCTGGACACAAGGAGCTTAGCCTCATTGCCTGACATTCCTCTCACAGCATCAATGAGATAAACTGTTTTATATGTTATTACTCACTACTGTTCTTGCAAAGACCATGGAAATGCATGGACAGATCAGCAGCTCACCACACTTTCTGGGGAATTACTCAACCTAGAACATGTTGCTTCCATCTCTTTTGTGTGATTCAGTTCTTCCTCAGCCCTACACTTCTCACTGCATCTGGGGAGTTACATGTTACCGGCTAGCCACAGACATTGCACTGCCTTACTCCACTGGCTAGGTCTTTAGGCAGCCGGTGCTACTGGGACAGGCTGGACTACACAGTCACAGGTCACCATCTTCTGAAGCCTGAGTCTGCCATCTCATTACCTTAGAAGTCCTTCAAGGAGTTGAAGCCAAGGTAATAGATACCCAGCAAATCTTCTCTCACTTACCTCTTTGTCTGGAAAGGTA
Organism: Delphinus delphis; assembly: GCF_949987515.2. Classification (NCBI taxonomy): domain Eukaryota; kingdom Metazoa; phylum Chordata; class Mammalia; order Artiodactyla; family Delphinidae; genus Delphinus; species Delphinus delphis. The sequence continues at coordinate 64,093,966 of NC_082704.1, read as the reverse complement.
GGTAAATGACAACTGAGACACTAGCTTTCTCCCACCAGTCTCATCACTGGCATTTGCCTACTTCCTGGTGTCTCCCAAACATAAATTGAATGTTTGGCTCCTGATGCATGTCTTTATACCATTATGGAGGGACTTTAACATCCATGAAGATAAACCATACAGCACCACTTGGCTCAACTCCAGAGATTTTCCCTGCACTTCCGTTGTCCACACCCTAGGCCACATCCAGGGTCTTTTCATCACTCATTACTACTCCACTTCTAATATCTTAAATTTGTATATGCAACTCTCTGGCTACTGTTTTTTTTTCCCATTTAAGGGCTTTTACTTCCTCATTCTTACAATTCATATTCTTTGGTCTCCTGTTTTCTCCCAATTTATCAGTCTCCTCCAGACTAATTTTCTTTCCTGACTGGCCTGGGCCCTACAATCCATGACTTCAACCACTATCTTTTCCATATTCTTAATTCATCACATTTTGACCTGGTACCACCAAAAAAATTCATGGTCTCCTGCTTCAGGAAAGTTCTCAGTGTTATACAACAATTTTTCTAAGAATTCATGGACAGCTTTATCTCCTATCCCTTCCTATTCCCTCAGAAATCTCTTTCCATCAATCACTACTCTTACTTCTGAATCTTCACCCCTTCCCTCTCTGATGTTTCTTTCTCCTCTGCACAACAGTATGTTCAGACCTCTCATGGTTTAAGAAACAGTTCCTCAACCCTGCCTCTCTCTGTTTGCTGCCCTCTCTTTCCTTCTCTTTCTAACCAAGCTTCTTGAAAGAACAGTCTACATTCACTGCCTTCACTTCCTCTTCCCATACTCACCCCCTGACACACTGCAATCTAGTTCTGTTTCTAGGGTAGGTCACCTCCTACCCTTGTTTTTACCTCTGTCATTAAACATATCACACTATTATAACCACCACTAAACCTAAGCACCTCAAAAAGTAGAAGCTTGTCTATTTTATCTATGTGGTCCCAGAACCTAGCACAGTGCTTGATTGATAGGAGGTGCTCAATAAACGAATTATGTCACAAACACTTACTGAACACCTACTAGGAGCCAAGCACTGTAGCGGCTCTGCTAGAATGCGCAACACCTAGACCCCTGTAATCCATCATCAAAACTACATTCGAATAGACTTATTCTCACAGAAATGTTCTCCCCTTCATGAATGTCAAGTCAGTACATTTAATTAAGCCACACAACCCTTGCCTTGCTCTGTGCCTTACTCATAGAAATTATTTATCATTTGTTGAATGAATGCCTGATAGAGCTCAGCAGACTCAAAGAGCTATAAATGGGCACACAGGGGTCTGTTCTAGGATCTGGTTCCTTACAGAAGGCTTTTGGGGTTTTTAAAAGCTATTTCTAAACAGTTCGTTCCATAGAAACATATTCATTTGCAACTCTATCTCAATATTGCTGATAGTTTTGGTAAGCCACTAGCCTGTTTACAACCCCTCCCTCTCAGTTATCTTAACTTCTCTCCAGGCTTCTTCCCCTCCACCTATAAACAGTACAAAAGTCTCTCCTAGCCTCAGATAAAGAAATACCTAAATTAGAAACCCTATGTTGACCCCCAAGGTCCCACTTTACCTAATACCCTTCCTTTCCCCACTGATCTTTTGAAAAAGTAGTCTACACTTGCTGGCTCAAATTTCCTTCTTCCCACTGGCTCCCACATCAAGTGGCCAAAAAGTATAGGATATGGGTTAGGTTGGTTAGGGAAAAGCTTCATGGACAAATAAGGACATAGGACACAGGGGAAACTCTGAGATTAAAGTACAGGAGATGTAAATGTATTGGGGGAGTATGAGGTTTTGGTATTTTGTTTTTAGTCTGTTTTTATAAGTTTCCCTTTTAAGCAGGTAACATGCCTATGACACACAGTTCAAAAGGTATAAAGGGTACAGTGTGAAAAGTAAGGGTTCTTCCCACTCCCACCTAGTTCCCCTCTCTGGAGGCAAGCGCTGTTGAACAGTTTCTTATGTATTATTCCAGAGATAGTTTATACATTTACAGATATTTACATAGACAGAGTCTCTATATATAATGGTAGAAAATAATAAGTGCCATGAGAAGGGTGATCTGACAAGCACAGGAGGAGATGTTGAAGAACTAGCGAATATCATCTTCCCTCCAATATACTCTCTCACCTCCATTAATAGCCTTTTCATCCTCCCAAGTTGCTGAAGCTCAAAGTTTCTGAGCATCTCCCATGGGTACAATGGTTTGAAATTTACAGAACACTGCCACAGCCCTTAATTCATCTAACTTTGGTACAACTCTGTGAACTAAGCAGAGTCCCAACAGTTAGCTGCACATTAAAGTTAAGCTGATTAATAATCCCTCCACCCTTGCTACTGCTACATCCAAATTTATTTCCAAAATGTAAATTACATGCATCCACTCCTCACTACCTCCACTATCCTACCCTCCTTCAGACCCTCATTACATCTCATCTGTAAAATTGGAATAACTGCCTATTTTTAGTTGTTAAGTACACTCAGTAAAATTAAATAAGAGCTATAACACCACAACAAATTTTTGTTCTCAACAAACATTTCTTCCTTTCTCTTTCTTGCCCCAACATCTCCCCAACCTTTAATCCAGTCTCCACATTACATACCTCCTTCATCAAAATGATGTAGAATTCTTGAATTTTTTTTCTGTGTACATCCCCTATTGATCCCAAGATCAGGGCATCAGAATATGACAACATACCTGGACTCTGAGGAAAAGCAGTAGAAAATTCTAGGTGCAGCCATACCAAAGGAAAATTGCTCTCAGTGCCTCCCAAAGGCATTGCTTTTAAAGTCTAGGGTAGCACCATTAACATTTAGAAGCTAAGAAGGTCAAGATGTGCCCTGAATTTTCCACCTAGGAAAATCCTACATATACTTCACTACTCAATTCAAATGTCACCTTCTTCTTGAAGCCTTACAAAATCCTGTCAACGTCACCTCTTCACACAAATCAGAATGAATCTTTCCTTTCTGTGTATTACCAAATGTCGGGAGAGGGAAGGAGGAAGAGTGAGGGAGAAGAGAGACAGGGAGTGAGAGAGGGAGAGAAAGAGAAGGAGAGGAGAGGGAAAGGGGAAGGGAGAGAAGGAGGGGAGAAGAATGAGAGGAGAGAAAAATGGGGAGGGGAGATAAGAGGAAGGGGAGGAGGAGAAGGGGAGGGGCAAGGGCAAGAGAGAAGAAAGGGAGTCCAACTTCTGTCTTTCCCTGGTGTGGTCCAGCCCAGTAGTTCCCAGGTCCTTGTTCTGACAAAACCCACTGACCAATCTACTAAAATATACCCAACTGAATAAAGTTATAATGATGGTTACCAGACAGCAGAGGGGATCCCATCTACCCCTAGCTCCTGGTTAGAAATTAAAGACACATACAATAAAATATGCTTTACTGTTAAATAAATTTATTTATTTTCAGGTTGATTTAGCTTTGTATACATAACTTTAGTATAATTTAATTTTATCATATAGTTCATAATCTGCTTTATATCAATTAAATCATTAACATTTTCCCATTCCATTAACTTTTCTTTAAAAATTTTTTTTAACAGTTTCTAAGTCTCCTATCTTGTTTCCATCCATAATACATCATTTCCCCTATTCTTGGGCATTTCCATTCTCATTTTTACAAATAACGTTTTACTGAAGGTACATAAATCTTTATCTGAATCTCTATTTCCTCAAGAAACATTCTTAAAAATTGAATTTCTAAGTAATAAGATATTGAGATTTTTAGAGCTATTGATACATATCCTCAAGCTATTTCCCAAAACAACATATCAATTTAATCCACTGGCAATGTACAAGAATGACCACTGCACTCTAATTAGCACAGAATATTATCTTTTCTATTTTTTCTAATTTGATAGGCAACAAAATATGACATGTCATCATTGCTTCAATTTGATTTCCTTGATTACAAGTAAAATAGAAGAGTTTTTTTCAGTAACATTTATATACATGGTTTGTTTTCCTTGTTTTGTGAATTACATATATATTTCTTTTGCTCATTTTAAAACCAGGATCTTCCTTTTAAAATCAATTTACATGTATTTTGACATATTTAGCATGTTATATTATAATCATAACTGTATACAGTCGATTTTCATTATTCACATTAGTTATGTTTTATAAAGTTACTGCAAACACTGAATTGGCAAATCCTGAATGACTGTTCCTGGGGAAACACAGAGTTAGGTTTCTGCAAGCCTCCGTAACAATATTTTTCTCAACAAGTCAATACATACCTTGCTTATGTGTGTTTCTGTTTAAAGATACTTTATTTAATGTATATATTGTTGATTCATTAACACTGAACTCATAGCCAATAGCACTATAACTAATGCCTGAACTAAGCTTATCTAACACACATATTTTCTCCATAAGGCACATCACAGCCTTCTTGCACTCAGGAACACTAGACAGCAATTCAGCACTATGCCTTGGGGACATTTTAAACAGCAAAATCACAATAAATAACCATTTCCTTTGTGATATCATATATTATTTTAAGCCTATTCAAAGAGGAAATAACTTATTCAGCTACAATTTCTTCTATTTTTCAGTCTTTAATATTTTGCATAAAACTCTTTAATACACCTGAAATTTAGTTTGGTGGATAGTGTATCTTTTGGGGATATACAAGCCACCAATCATCAATCAATGAACCTCACCTTTTGAAGCCTCTATTATTCTGGCTCCCAATGAAGTGCCTTTCTAAATACAGGTCAGCCAGTTCCAGAGTATCTAAGAAGCTTCAAAAAATGGAAAAGCAAAGTTAAAAAAAAGTTTCACCTTTCCCACTAAATCCAAGTGTTAGATATCAAGAAATGAAATGGGGCTGGTGGTATTCTACTGCTATTTCAATGGCTGCAATCTGCAGTGAAGCAGGACCAGCAAAGGGATAGAGGCCAAGTCACTGCCAGGAACTAAAATGGGTCAAATGCAGTATCCTCTGTGTCATAGGACAGTATTCCTCAGAGTATTGTAAAGGACAACCTGCATCTGAGTCACCTGAAGTGTTTGTTAAAACAGATTCCTGGGCCCCATTGCAGACCTATTGACTCACAATATGGTGACTGGGTGCCCAGGATCTGCATTTTAAACAAGCTTCCCAAGTAAATCTTATGCATACTAAGGTTTGAGACTCGCTGACACAGACAATCACTATTTCATAATTAGAGGGTCAATAATATGGCTTATCAGTAGTACCTGTTAAAGACTTAGGAGGTTTACTCAACAGTATACATGATATGAGTCAGTGGTAAGGCATGGAGACCAAAAATGAGCTAATGTGACCTTAGGCCACATAAGTAAAAGTACAGTGTCTAGAATGAAGGAAGTGATGGTCTTGCTCTTACTCCACACCATACCAGGAGTACTGAGTTTAGCATTAGAACACCACACCTCAAGACTAATAAAACCAAAATATGATATGTCCTCAAAAGAACAACTTGGCTGATGAAGAGGCTAGAATTCAAGACAAGTGCAGAATTATCAAAGATAATTCTGACATCTAGGGTTGTCAAGCCTAGAGAATTGAATAATCTGGATAACATGACTGTCAACCACAAATAGCTGAAGAGCTGTCATATGGAAGAGATCCCTCTGCCTAGGCAATGCCATCCATGCTTGTGACTTTATATACCTTCCCCTTGGCTGTGGACTCTCAAATCTGCATCTCCAGACTAGGTCATTTTCCTGAGCTTCAGCCTTCCTAAATCTCTCCACCTGTATTTTCCACAAGTATCTCAAGTATCTACATGGCTAAAATCAAACTATTACTCCCCTTTTCACAGATAATGATTCTGAAGCTCAAGGAAGTTAAACAATTTCACATGGGTTCAGGTAAATAAATTAAACCCAATCTATCTGACTCTAAAGCTTATGCTCTTTATTTTTATCATGCTGGCTTCTATAATATTAGGGGAAAATAACAAACCAGAAGATTACATACCTATCTTGTAGCTCTGAAACAGAGTAGCAAGCTTCATAGGGGAGTTGTTCCTTCCTGAAAAACAAATCTGCTCTAAGAAACTCTAATCCTAAATTCACTAGATTATATTTTTAAAAGTAAATCCCTGGCAATATCAGGGGCAAAATTATTAAGTGGAAGAAGTTGAGTCCCTTCCCCTCTCTGGGTCACAACTTCTTGGTCTTCAAAATAGATAGGATTGCCTGGACTTTGAAGATCTTTACATCCTCTTACAGCTGTACCATTTGGAGAGTCTATGGAAAACAGTATTCCGTATAAGGTACAGACATTATGAATAAACAGTCATGCCATTTAGCCTGTGTAATAGCTTAGCTGCCTTCCAACACCATCCTCCAGGACCTGCTGGACTAGAGACTGATCATATATCTTCATGATATTCTCATCTACTCCAGGCACCCAGCCCAGCATGACGCACTTGTTCACACAGTCCTGACTTGACTCTGGCAATACCAGCTCTTTACTCAACTGGAGAAGTGATCAGGTAAAAATTAGAAATTCTGTCACATTTTTCCCTACATAGGGTTTTGATTGCTTCCCCAAAGTCACTTACTAGCTGCATGACCTTGGGCAAGTCACTAAGCCTCTCTGAGCCCCTGTTTTCTCATCTGTAAAGGCAATACTACTAATATATAAGTCACCTGATTGTTGTAAAAATTTAAAAATAATGTGTGTAAAAGCACGAGGCACACACTAGGTACTTAGTAAATATTTCCTTCCTTCGGTGTAATCCTTGGCTGGACCACACCAGTTAACCCCAGGGTTTCCTTGGATTCACTAGCAATTATCAGGGTTTACCTTATTCCTCTCCTTTCTGATCACCACCCGCTCCATCAACCAGACAAAGAACATTCAATAAGTGCTCATGGAAATTCTCTCAATCCACTGAACTATACCAATTAAGGTTGCATTTGAGATTTTGTAGCAAAATTTAAATCCCTAGTAAGTAGTCAGCCAGCTTCTGCTAAAATGTTTCCTATGATAGGGAACTCATTCACTTCTAACACAGCCCATTTCATCTTCAGTCAGTTCTGTTATAACTTGTACATAACAGTCCTAATTCTGTCCCTTGGGGTCACATTTTACAGATATATATAAAATCGTCTTTCTTATGACAGCCAGCCCTGCACATACTGGAAGATAGTAATCATGTCCCACTCTGCCCTCCAAGCTTTTCTTCTTAGCCTCTATTTTGTATTTGTCCGTCTTTAAAAGATAACTGCCCTAACTAAGCACAATACTTGAGGTGTAGTTCTACAAACTCAGGAAAGAGTGGGATAATCACCTCCTTTTGGAGCCTGTGTTTCCATTAACTTTTTGGCAGCCATATGTAACATATATCCATTCTTTAGAATTGCTAATATTTTTTAAATTTTATGAAAATTATGCAAGATGTTATACATTCTTATCAAATTAATTTTGTGGTTTTTGAACCGCCTTTTCAGTCTACTAAATTTTTTTTGGATTCTTGGTTCTGTCATCCAATACATATACTTTCCCTCCTGCTCCAGTTCTCTTAATGTTTAATGAGCATACTTTTCTACATCTCCATCCAAGTCATTAATTAAAATGTTGACTGTACAGAGCCAGGTACAGAGCCCTACAGCTCACCACCAAAGATCTCTCTTTGCAATAGTGAAGCTCAACCTTTTTCCTGCCTTCTACATACCTGAGAGCCATTCCTACTACCTATTCACATCAATCACATTAGCTCATAAAACATCAGAGATACTCAAGGAGAGGCAGGCCTTCTAAAAGGGAGTACTTTAATGGGGGGAAAGGCCTATATGGTTTGGAAAAACCCTCATTCAGGCGATTCTGATAAACCCCTCAGAGAATGTGCCCTCACCCCACCTTACTCCCCCCCACCACACACACATACTTCTTAAGAATTCTGGATCCAGAGGAACATAGAATCAATAATTAGCACCCTTTGTAAATGGTTTCCTCATCTGTATGATAGAGCTAATAACACATAGCTCATAAGGCTATTGTGAGGATTAAAAGATTAATGCATACAAAGTACTTATTAGCACAATGTCTTGCACATAGTAAGTGCTCAATAAATAGTAGTACTTAAAAAAAAACTATTTCAGAATCCAACTAAAGGAACAATGTTCCAGCTCTTGTTTGCTACATCTTGTTCACCAGGATGTCATAAAAATAAAAATCTTTGTAACACGCCTTGCTGCAATATAGGTACACTGTAACCATCACATACTTGCATCTATTAGTCAAATGGTCCTATCAAAAAGGCCATGTTTCCAAGACCACAAATCTGAATATAGGACATAGCTCCCTAATGGGGCAATTATGGCCAAAAATATATTGAAATTTAATTTTTCAAGCTCAGGCTCTACTGCCTGACCTGGCTCCCATCCCCCTCACTTATTAATGGCAGAATCAGGACCTCCACATTCATGAAGGTCTACATCATTGCCCTTCCTGTTGCTCCTGTACCTGATCCTGCTGCTTTCGGGGAGGGTGATAAATCCAGGTGAGGTAATCCAGGCTTGCCTTGCAATAAAATCATTTCAAGATGTTTTTGGTTGAAAGACAGATTGTGATACCCACAATGGACCCCACCTATCACCTATATTTCTGACATGATCCCCCCCATCGTCCATCCCCCACCTTTAGTCACCACAGTTTATAATGCTGCATACCATATCTCAGGGCTTCTGGTGGCCACAGGTCCAGGATGAAGTAGGAAATGAATCTGGAACCAGAGATATCTGTGAGTCTGAAACACTGGAAGCCATTTTATGCTGTGGCTTTTGTGAGTGTCACGTTAATGACAATTAACATACTATTATAAAAATAACAATTACTCACATCTATATTGTGCTTTGTAGTTTATAAAATACTTCAATGAACAATTTCTCCTTTGTCCTCAAAATAGTTCAATAGCTTCATTTGGGGGCAACATTGTTGAAAATTTTAAGAGAAATTTTCTTTATTAAGCTAAATTATGTATTATTTCCCCCACATATCCACAAAATAGTGCCTGCCACACAATCTAGTTTAATCAAACAAAAATGTTGAATGGCAGCTACTTTGCTCAAAAAGGCACTAAACTCTAAGGTTCTTATTTTTTAGGGCAGATGATATTTATTTTACAAATAAGGAAAACAAGCCTTTGGGAGGTTAGATAATTTGCTCAACATCCACATAGCAAATAGCAGAACCAGGATTCAAAGCCTAAATTATCTGACTCCAAATTTTCTAATATTTTTCTACCTCAGAATCTGGAGGGGCCATTCAACTGTCTTCTCTAAAATGGTCACCATCCTCCCCTGTCAAGAAATAGGCAGTGGCTAACTGAATTAATCTTCCTGAAAGACATCTTTCAAATTACAGGATTCTAAGCCAATTCTCTCACAAAAGGATCAGTTTCCTTCCCAGGCAGCTAAGTTCCTATGCCATTCTAGGAATACTTTCGTTTTTACCTTACAGGTAAGCAGCCATAGAGCCTCACCCATCTTCAGAAAAGATGTTGAGATGTTGTAGCAAACCAGAGGTCCAGCCCCACCCTCAATCTTGCAGCATTCTGTCACTCGTCATCAAAGTATCGGTCCTGTCCATTGTCCCATTGCAGAGATTTTGCACAAATTAGAAATGTTATAGTCTATAAAAATTTCATTTTTCATCCTCCATTTTTTCAATCCCTACCCTTCACAGTGCAGTCCCCACAAAGGACAAAAAGACAACCACCTGGGAGAAATACCAGACAACACAGGCCAATTTCTACTTCAGCCCACAGCAATGAGGAAATAAACAGTCCCATAGGTGAGAAATTAGATACTGTTCTCAACCTACCACCTTTTCTTATACAGTTCTCTAAAAAATTGCAAGGTATAGTCCTCAACTCAATTTTAATTAACTGAGTCAGTCATTTCATGTCTTACCTATTGTAATTAGCTCTTTTCTTCAAGATTTACCAGTTCTTTCTTCTAACCTAAATAGCATCCCTAAACACCTAAAAAGTATCATGACCATCCACAAAGGGGTAGAAAGGTTGTCATTCATGGTTTGGGACTCTAAAAATTGCGACCTGAAATGAGGCTAGATACAAAGAATGATCCCACGGGCTGGCTTTCAGGCAGCACCAGGGCCACATACAGTCCAGTCTCAGCTCTAGCAGGATGGGGCTGCTAGATGGTATCGGCTCCCATACTGCTTACCAGACATACCAAGGCACAGAACCCCAAATCCTGAATTACCTCCTCAAAATGGCCTCTCACCTCTTAAAATAAATAGGTTTGAGTGCAACTAAGTTCTTTTGGGCCTCCCCTCAACCAACTCTGGCAGCTATATTTTGCTGTCTCATTTGATCTGTTTTCTTTCCTAGTCCTCAGCTCAGTTTCAACATCTGTTTAAGTACCTGATTCCTTGCTGTGGCTCAAATCAGCATCGTCTTCAGCCATCTTCCTGGGTTTACCGACCTCAGGCTCCAGCTCGGCAGAATTAGTTTAAACTGGTCAAAATAGATTTGAAGTGGTCAGAACTGATTTTCCCTTGTGAGAAAAGATTTGAACTGGTCAAGAGCAAGTTCTGATCATTTAAAACCCATTGGGGCCAGTTTTACATTGCTAATGCAAGAATAAGCCACTGAAGGGATCAAGATGAATTAGGAATGAGATGAAGCAGCTTCAATCTGCTTAGAAGACCAGTGGGGGTTACAAAAAGGACCTAATGCTAAGGACCATACCATTTGTGGTGGTGATGCTGGAGGGGGGATCAGAAAGGACCTAATTGTCTGTGAGGTAGGACCAAACCACTGTAGACCCCGGGGGAGGAGCTAAAAGAAACTGATGCTCAATGACGCAGGATCAAATCATTGGCGTGAGACAAGAGGGGGAATGATGCTGATGCTCTCCAGACAGGATCAAACCACTGAGATGTATAGAGGGCTGAACAGGGATGCTTTTCTATAAGGTGTCTTCAAACCACTGTGAGGTAGGGATGGAAGAAAGGAGAATAAGAACACAAAGGGCCTAGTAGTTTGTGAGATAGGATCAGACTACTGTGGAGGATTTGCAGAAAGGGAAAGCTGTTCTAAGAAGCAGGATCAAACCACTGTGGAAGGGAGGGGAGCAAAAAGAAGATGAATTTTCTTGAAGCAAACTTAATTCCTTTTAGTAAAGCAATAGTGCATATGATATTCTGTAAGGCAGAATCAAACTCTTTTTATCAATAATAAAGGGCATTTACATGATCTCATTTGCTCTTTATTCTGCCCTGATGGTTGGGTCAAACCATCTTCCCACAAAGACCTCTGCAGTAATTCCCAGCTGCCTCTGATTGTTGCTAGGCAACAGTGTAGCAGCTGCCTGATGAACCTTGCCCTTTTGACATTAACCCTTGGGTTTCTGGAAGGGAAATAATAGGTGCACACATTTAAAAACTAGGGAGCAAATTGAGACCGTATCATCAAATGCTAGGTTGGGAAGAGTGGGAGACAACCACACGGACTTTCAAAAATAAAAGGAAAACAGCAAGTAGTTAGAAAATGATGGCTATATGGGGGAAGCAAAACTCACACACAAAAAAACAATCCTATATACTTGGAAAGCATCAAGTGCGAGCTCGCACAAGACTTCTGAGTTCATCTATGACGTCCCTGACCGGTGGTGCTTGAATACCTTTGGTGAAAAATGAGTAGCTCTAACTTCCTAGGCAATCTGTTCCATTTCCCTTTAATTCTGATCATTTTTGAGCCAAACTCTCTCCCCTGTAATTTCCGCCCAGTAGTCCGGTTCTGTCTTCTAGAGCTAGGTTGGCAAACTCGGGCTTACAGACCATATCCAAGCCACTGTCTACTATTGTTCAGGGTGTGAGCTGAGAATGCTTTTTACATTTTTTAAATGGTTGGAAAAAACAAAAGAAAAATATTTTATGACACGTGAAAAATTATATGAAATTCAAATTTCAGCCCATAAAATAAATTTTGTTGGAACACAGCCATGCTCATTCATTTACAACTTACCTATGGCTGCCTTCCTGCAACCACAGCAGAGTTGAATAGCTGAACCTATGGCTCTCAGAGCCTAAAATATTTACTATCTGGCCCTTTACAGAATAAGTTTCCTGACCCCCAATCTAGAGAAAAAAAGAAACAGTTTTGAATAGGACCCTGCTCAAGTAGGAATGTAATGGGAATGTTAGATATGAAAGAAAGTGAATAGACCTCACAAAGAGTCCCAAATTCTCAAAGAGAGGGAGCAAACTGGTGCCAAAATCCTCTGAGACCACAAATAACTTGAAGCCACTTCTCGTGGCTTCTAGGGATAAGGAGATATAACCTGTATGGAATTACTGGGAGTCTTCAAGAAGAATGAGAGAACAGATGGAAAGGTTGGGATCAGAGTGTGAAAGGCCTTGAATACCAAATACAGTTCCTTGGCCATACTGAAAACAATGGAAGAGGTGGGTTTCAGATAGGGTTGAGCGACAGGGTAAAAGAAATATTGAGGAAGATGATTCATGCTTCCAGACATCACTCTAGTTCTATTCCAGCTCTAGACAAGTTGAAGTGGTCTGAGAAGTTCAGGTCATTCTGGTCAATCAGGTTCAGAAACACCTCAATACAAGTATCTTAGTCTGAACACAATCTGGTTGAAGACCAGGATCCTACAGTAAATAAAAGATATATCTTGAGCCAGTTTCAAAGTATCTCTGCCTTAAGAGCATAAAAGAATGCTCATCACATGATTATCTGATTCTTACCCACTTTTCAGGACCCAGCCCAACCCATATCTCTCCCAGAGCTCTTGCTCTCCTCTGAACTCCTTCAGCACTTCTTTGTGCCATTCATATGGTCCTCTTTCTACTCTGTCCAGTACTGAAATTATCTCTTTGTGAAAATGGCCTATTTCCCCAGAAAGACCTTGAGATCCCAGAAAAAAAGGGATCCTAACTGATACCTTTCTGTGTTCCCACGGTATCTGATTGGCTGATTGGTAAGGATATTATTGATCTAATGATCTAGCAGTCCCTCAGTGTGGGGAGGCCCCCACTTAGGGGACCTCAGGCACTTTGGGAACTATGTCAGCTCTAACCACATATATACCTTCCTAGACTGGATACTCTGGGAAGGGATGAGGTATAGTGATGTATTCTAGCCAGTCCTGGGCTACAATGACCAAGCAAAAAGCAGCTAGCTTTCTGGCCCTGATACCACAAGGACCCCAGCTCCCCATCTTTCCTGTCTTCATGAGCTGAATGCCCTGGTCAGGAAGACAAAGCCCACAGTTCTGGCTGCCAGACATCTAGTCCCATTTTCCATGGCCTCTGTTGATCCTGGACCCAGCCTTCAGGCTGGACTCAACAGATTCAGGACAAAAATAGGCCCTTGGCTGGAAAGGCTGGCTTTCCACAAAGTGCTCTTTCCCCCAACGGCCAAAGCAAACGCCGCCAGCCAGGGCTAAAAGCCAACCAGCCGCTCCCGACCTCTGCCGGCCAGCACCAAGGAGTCCCAGAGTCAACAGTGCATGGACAGGTCTGCTATTTCATTCCTTCTCATTCCTCAAACATCAGATTTACCTTCAGTGAATCTAAAAAAACAGATAGAACTAATGTCAGCTCTAGCCTCTAGGAAAATGTCAAAGATCCCCCATGGGCCTCCGTTACTAATAGTTAGAGAGTCAACACAGCCCCCACCTCCATTCTCCTCCACCTCTCAAGGGTGCCCAAGCCCACAGGCCACTTGCTAGAGTCTCTCTGTTTAAATTGCTTTCCTCTGCTCCCTTAGGAAAGAAGAGGAGGTACTTAGGAATGAGCTCTCAGTACCCACTGTTCTTGCTGGCTCGCAGGCCAAGCTAAGACTCAAAACAGAGTTCAACCAATCATTTTTCCTGAATTAAATAGCCAGCCTCCTCTCATAATGATGGGGCAAGGGCTGGGTTTTAGACACTGGCCAAGAGGGACATGGAGAGAGGAAGGGGAAGGAAAAGGAGAGTGGAAGAAGCCAGACAGAGGGAAATATTTTTTATCTAACATACAGAAGTCTCTTCTAAACTTTTGGCTGATGAGCGGATAGAGGAGTGGGAAAATCTTGGCAAAGCTAGAAAATGGTACTGCTTTGAGAATGAATTTTTCTTGCCTGTTCACATAGAAATCACTCTCCCCTCTCAGACAGGGCGAGTTGGTGCTGACTTAGAAGAAACCTGGGACTGGAAGTGATTACTAACAAAAAGGGAGGTGTCCCTCCTCAGAGATATGCAACATCTGGGTTAAACTATTGGACCAGTGTCCTCTTTGGTACCCAGGTCCCTTCTAATAATAATCACAGACATTTTACAATAATAATAAGTACCATGTACTTAGCACCAACTATGTACTTGGCAATGTTCTATTCCCAAACTGTGCACCAAGGCACCCCAGGGTACCATAGTCAACTCAAAGGGATAATGTAAGAGATTTTAAATTTGAGGGAAACACAGCGACATCTGTCGGACATGGCATGAATTACTACCATTAAGTTTTTGCACCTAATTACTTAATAAGCAGAAGTGTTAAATATTTCTTTTGGCTTAGGAGTGCTCTGAAAACAATTTCAAAACAATTACACTAAGGGCACAGTGAACCAAGATAATTTGGGAACTTTTGTTATATGCATTACATGGATTATCTCATGCAATCCTCAAATCTTATGTGGTAGATCTTAATTTTTTTTCTACTTTATAAATAAACTAAAGCTCCAGGAGATGAAGTAATTTGCCCAAGGTATCCAGCTAAGTGATGGCAAATCAGAGGTGATGGCAGACGACTTCAGAGACTATGCTCTTGAACCATTCGTAACACTGTCTTCTCATAATTAGCTTTGTCCACTACTCTCATTTCATAGACAGGCTGTAAGGATGCCTTGATAGGACAAGTGATCTCTATGTTATGGAAATAGTGTTGCTATTCTAGCAGTCCATAATTTTGTCTCAATTCAACACACATACCATAAGAGGCATAGGAAAAGTAATGTCATTTAAAATCAAGAATTAAACAAATATGAAGCATAAGCTGAAATTGAGGCTGCCTTCAAGCTATTTGAACTGTTCAATTGCTTTTGAACTAATTCTTTGTAGACCTCCTATGCTTATTATAATCTTACCCTAAAATTTACTTATCCCAAAACACTAAGGTTCACTTTTGTATTACAGTGTGAGAAACAATGCTTTCTACTTCACTGGATATAAAACAAGAAGCATCAGCCCTGGTTGCCACTGGTTTCCCTCTTTTAACTATGAGGAAAACCATCCTGAGAACAAGGCCAACATACAGAGGAAGACAGAGTCAAGAGAGTCACAGAGGAAAGAAGCAGAGTCATAACTGAACCATGCTTGGCCTGTCCTACCTCTAGATTTTCCTGTTATATAAGCCAATAAATCCCTGGTTTGTCTCAGCCAGTTTAAGTTGGGCTTCCTGTATTTTGCAACCAAAATAATTCTGAGTAATAGTTACTCTCCTAAAGCACTTACCACAATGCTTAGTATACTCATCCATAAGAGCCCAATCCCAATGTCAATTCCTCAATGAAGCTTGTTCTTAATCCCCAAACAGAACATATTGCTCTATCCTTTGTGTACTCATTGCTCATTATACCTAACTAACTTTACTGTATAACATATCACATTGAGTTCTTTATTTACAGTTACTTCTCTACTCATTGTCTTTCCCACTTTAATGTGAACCTTTGGTGTCTTATAAAATGCCTAGCACATAAGCGATACTCCATAAGCATGTTTTGATATGAACTGAAATGAAATATTAAACATTCAATCAATGTTAGTTCAATCCTCCTTCCTCTGGAGGGCAGAATGATGTCTGACAGACCCTCTTCTTATTGCAAATTCCAAGGCTCATGGACCTGACCCACTCTAGCCCTAGGCACATGCAGAACAACTACAAATGGTAATACTCAGTCTGCTGCCCCAGCATCCAACACCTTTTGCACCAGAAGGTGTTGGCAGAAGATAATCAAGAGGTTGCTGGGACAAGTTGTGGACCCCACTGAACCCAGCCCAGACAGTAGCAACACAGTAAAGGCTACCAAAATGCAGCCAACTTTCTAATCAGAGAAGTACAAAGGTATTTTTAGAAAGGCCCTCAAAATATATGCATTCAATTCTCTCCTCTCTGCCCCATCTCCAAGTCTGCAATTCTTCCATAATAATTTAATTGTGTTAACTGAGGGCTTCGGCCTTTTCTAACTTCCAATTCCTTTCTGTACAGTACTTCCCCCTTATTCTGAACTCCCACAGTGCTTTATAAATTCTTGCATCATCATTTCTCTTATTGGCTTGTGATTATCTATATATGTGCCTGTCTTTCCCACTAGACTGTGAGCTCCTTGAGGGTAAGACCGTGTTTCCTCAGTCTGCATCCCATGGACTTAGTGTAGTGCCTAAAACAGAATAGGTGCTCAGAAAGTGTTTGTTGAAATTAATTATTGTTAAATACCCCTCAAAAGAATGGATCAGTGCTATAGGTTAGATTTGATGCCATTTTTAACCCTTGATACCTCCTTGTGCAATGGAAATATTTAGGAATTGAAGATGGCGGTAGAAGACATGGATTTGAGCCTGCCTTAGCCAATTACTAGCCTTATATCCTTATATCCTATTTCCTTATATCCTATATCCCTATACCCTTGCTCAAGTCCTGTAACCTCTCTGAACCTTAGTTTCTTTGCCATCTCAATGAGGACAATCATATACATACCTCACAAGGTTGTAGTAAGGATAAAATGTACTGTCTGAGGTAGTACTTTGTGAATGCAAAGCTTGTGGAAAAGTTGTATTATTATATAACAAAATTTAATTGAAGGAGAATTTTTTCATAATTCTTTTTGCTGAGGGATAGATAGGGGTTCCTTCAGAGAGTTGCAGGTATTGCCATTATGTGTGCTGGACATGCCCTGAGGGGTTTTTCATGACCGTAGGCCCATTCTCCCTGCCCCTCCCACTAGACCATTAGACAATAAACAGCTTTCATCCTTCCTTTTAGCAATCCTCCCTGAGAGGTGTTGAATGTTGGCAAATGGCAGTGGGAACAACCCTGAACTGGCACTTAGAATCAGCACTAGAATGATATTCTTGCAGACGAGAGGCCTTCCGCGTTCAGCTGCACTTCAGTTAATATTAACATCAATGTTTATGTTTCCTGAGCACCTGCAGGCTGGATGGTGAGAGAAGCCATCCAGGAACAGGGATAATCATAGGGGAAAAGTCACCTCTGAATGTCGGACTAAAGCCTGCCAAATTGAACTACTTATTGCTCCTCATACATGCCCTGTAATTTTTCTACCTTTGCTCTTGTGCGCCAGAGGTCTGAAATGGCCTCCTTCCACCCCTTTTTCAATGTCAAGTGCTAACTATCCTTCAAGGCCTGGCTCAAATTTTATTTTTATGAAACTTTCCCCATATATCAAACTCCCCACCCTTCACCTGCACGTTGTTTCTCCCTCTTTGATATTCCCCAAAATCACCTTCTGGCGCTTACTGCTTTTATATTATCTGTCTCAGTTAGTGTCTTTCCAGTTTACTCTCTTCCTAGGCATTCATCATCTACTGCCTAAAATGTTACAGTTAATACTAAGCAATCTTCCTGTCGCCAGTTTTTCTAGGCAGCTTTCTAAAATACAGACCACTCCTATGATTTAAACTTTCTGGTGGCAGGAGAAAAATCTAAATTCAGTAACATGATATAGCACAGTAGCTACCAAATACAGATCCATGAACTCACTACATCAGAATCATGAGGGATGGGGGGAGGACAGGGGGAAGCTTGTTAAAAACTTAGGTTCCCAATAAGTTTCTGTTTCCTGAAAATCTATAACTTTAAAAGCATTGCAGATCAGACAAGGATGGCAAATATATTTCATCTCATGAATCAATTCAACTTGGCTGCAAGTAGCCATTTGGAATACTGTGTTTACAAGGATTCTAAGCCATATCTAGGCACACTAGGAAAGAACGATATGTCTGATTAAAAATTTCTGCCATGGGCATGGCAGGAGCTGATAGTGGTGATCATGCCAGGCATTTACCATATCTGCTTTAGACACACAGAATAACAAGCCATTCCCTAAACAAGCCAGACAACCCCTACCTTTATGTGATGTTCCATTTGTCTAGAATGACTCCCCCTACCCACACCTTCAATCCCTGATTCCCTAGAAAACTCCTAATCATCCTCTGAGTTCAATTCAAATATCACATAATCTGGGAATCTTTGGCTGATTCACTCCACGTCACTCTTTCTCTCATCTGGGCTCTCATTAAAATTTATTCTTAAACAAAACTTACCATGTTTACCACCTCAAATCCATTTTACAAATGAAGGGGGATATAAATAAACTATTTTTTCAATACTGAATTATGTTGTAAACCTCTGTGCCTATCTATCTATACTATTAGACTTTGACCTACTAGAAGTAAGCAATTCATAGCGTATTCATCTTTTTATTACAAGCCCCTGGCTCAATGCCTGCTACCCACAGGGTGCTCAGTAAACCTGTACTTAACTGATAGCAGACTCCATCTGGGGGAGTGAAAAGAAGGGGAAGTAACTAAATCAAACACATCTTCCTTCCCTTGAAGAACCATGGAGATAGGGTCAGATCCATGGGTGCAAGAGAACACTTCTGAACAAAGGAAGACAAAGCACTGACATGAATGAAGTCTGAAATAAGTGCAAAGATGTCTCGTTTCCTCCATAATGACTTTTTGGACTAGTTCAGCCCTCAGTGGTCTCCTGCTATTCTCAATGGTGCTTATTGTCTGTATCTCACAATTTGGTATCTGCTTATCTCAGGCAGGTGAGTCTTGCCTCCACTGCTAGACTGCTCCTAGAAAGCAGGAATCAGGACTGAACATCTTTATATTTCCTTAAGCAACTAGCACAGGTCTAAGCACATGTTAGGCACTCAAAAAAGGCTTGCTAATTGATTTACTGAATGACTGTTATTTGTGGTTTAATAGGTCAGACATTTATGTAATACTTGGTCCAGTTGTTATTGCCCTCCAAAACCAGAGAGAAAAATGTTCAAGGAAACTCCTGTTTTTGGAAAAGCCAAATTCTTCCACCTCCACATTAATCTGTCCAGAGCTTACTTCTCCAGATAGACAATGCCTTGCCTTTGTTCTGTATTTGAAAAATAAGACTAAAATTTTTGTGTCTAGTATGCTACAGTAGGAAAAGTTATGAATCTAGGCTTAGATGACTTGAACTCTTCTTCTGACTCTGCCGACAGCTTTCTGTATGGCCCTGGGCAAGATCCTTCCCCTCAGTCTTCTGTTAAATGAGGGAGGTAGATAAGCAGGTCTCTAAAGGCCTCTTCTGCTCTAACTTCCATTGTTCTATTAAGACAAGCATGTTTAGCATGAGGAACATGAATGGGGAAATTGAACAGTGTCTGTCCTTAAGCTTTTATGGTCTTGTTTATTTATTTACCCAACAGAATTTTTTAAATGTCTACAATGTGCCAAGTATTATTCTGGAGGCTAGAAATATAGCACTGAACAGAACAAAGTCCTTATTCTCAAGCAATTCATATTCTACTCAGGAGAGATAGACCATAATCAAATAAATAAGCAAAATCATAGTATGTCAGTGAGTACAATGAAAAATAATAAAGGAGAGCATAGAGGAAAGAGTGCAAGGGTGTATCATTACTAGTTCACATAAAGAAAGTCCTCTTTTATAAAGTAACATTTGATTAGGAAGGAAGTGAAGGAGCTAACCATGTATCTGGGGGAAGATAATTCCAGGCATTGGGAACAGAAAGCACAGAGTCCCTGCGAAAGAATGTATTGGAAGTGTGCAAGGAAATGCAAGGAAGCTCATGTGGTTGGAGCAGAGCAAGCAAGGGGAGAGTAATAAGAGAGGAAGTCAGAGAAGTTGCAGGTAGTATGAAGAGCATGGAAGGGCTTGCAAGCCATTGTTAAGAATTTGGATTTTACTCTGAGTGAGATTGGGAAACACTGCAACGTTTTGATCACAGGAGGTGTTACGATCTGACTTGTATCTTAAAAGGATAGCTTCTGTGTTGAGAGTAGACCACAGGGCGGGCAGTAAAAGCTGAAGCAGGGAAAAGTCAGAAGGCTTTGTTAAAAATGATGATGACTTGTTGGGGGAACATAAACATCTACACAAAAAACTCAAATAGGAATAATGAAATGACTACACCTGGGATATAGAGTTTAAGTACTATGGTTGATGGGCAGTGGAGGGACAGTGTAAGAATGGAATTACTGTACGGGAGGTAAAGCTCAAGCTGGCCCTTAAAGGATGCAGAGGTAGGATCTATCAAATGAGAATAAGGATCCAACCCCTGTCAATCCCACAGGATTCATGTGAAACTCAGCTGAGAGCCTTGATTGAAGAGAATTATGTAAAACACAGTGTAGCATACAGAGATATGGAAGTATTACTCCTGCTCCTTGACCTGGCTATCCCCTACTCTTCACTAGCAACTACAAAAAGGGGACTGGTAACCATGTACTTTCAGACAGACTGGAATACTCAAATCTCACTAAGGAATTGATCAACTCAAAAGACCTGTGTATATGGTAGCCCATATGAGTTGCACTATTCTCATGAATAGGACAGTGCAGCCTTGTTA
Source organism: Delphinus delphis (assembly GCF_949987515.2). Taxonomy (NCBI): domain Eukaryota; kingdom Metazoa; phylum Chordata; class Mammalia; order Artiodactyla; family Delphinidae; genus Delphinus; species Delphinus delphis. The sequence continues at coordinate 64,073,326 of NC_082704.1, read as the reverse complement.
ACTAAAGCCTAGAGGTTCTACTGCATTTCAGTCTGAGAGCATAGTCTACACTAGTGGAAAATATTATCAACAGTCAAGCTTAGCTCAATTGGAAAGGCCCAATATTTGATGACCAGCACCACAGAAGCTGCTCCACCTCCCAAGCCTGAGGATTCTTCTTTCCTGCTCTGTGTAATCACTGAGAGAAAACTGTCAATGCCGTAGGCTACAGCTTTTCCCTTTGCTCCTTCCTCACCTCTGTGACACCCATACTACTCAGGAAACCTCCTCAAATTCTTAAATAAGCTATAAGGAGGGGTGAGTAAAGGTTCCCAGTGCTGTTGCCAGGCAAGCAGAGTCAGAGTGTCTGAGCTAGCAGGCACCTCACATACTATCTAGTCCAAAGATTTACTCTGTTGAAGCAGAGGGATGATGAATAGCTCTTGCTGTTTCTCTCCCTTCCACCTCCACTTCAATAGGCACTGACAGGGCTCTCCATGTCCCTGGTGTACCACAGAGCAGTTTGAAAGCCAGTCATCTACCCAACCAAGTATCCTCATTCATAGATGAGTGTTACTGGAGCCTAGAGAGGATAAAATTTTCCAGTCACAGAGTTCACAGCAGAAGTAACCTAAACCCAGGTTTCCTAAGTCTCTTCCCCATGCCCTTTCTGCTATAACCAAGTTTCCTTGCTTCATCTAGGTTTGCACATTCACTTTTCTCAGATGATCATCATTTGCATCTATGGATCCTATATGTGCCCACAGCTCAAAGACATCATTTGGACTCTCCCATCATTTTTCAACCTTGGATACATTTTAAGACTGTTTCCATGCTGGGAGGCCTCATCTGAAACAGCCAACTTACTCTATGTTTGCTATATGAATCACCATTTTGCCAGGCTCAAAACCCTGGAGATTTTTTCTGTCTCTCTCCCTTATCTTTTATCCCCTAATTTTTCCTGCTCTTAGCAAGTCACTCTGATTCTCAAACTCTAAATAAAATTATAATCCTCACACATATAACCTATACCTCATTTGTGTATTACTTTTCTCCTTAGCATTTAATACCATCTAATGTACTATGTTTTCTTTATTTGTTTGTCTATCCCTCTCTACAACCACAATGTAAGCTTTATAATGGCAAAGATTACTGTTTAGTCATTGTCCTATCCTCAGTATCTAGAACAGTGCTTTGTATATATTAGCCACCCAATAAATATTTCTTGAATCAATACTTCACTGGGCAGAAACTATGTGAGAAACAGCCTCTCTCCACAGAAAATTAGCATAAGCACAATAAAATTAAGCCCTTTCATATGTGTATGTTTTTCAAAGTTGAGAAACCTGTAAGTCCCAATTCTGTGAGACCTTGACCAAGGGACATGATATCTTTGGGCCTGTTTCCTTATGTATTTAATAGTAAAGTTCTAAGTTTCAAATACAGTAGAAGATGTAAAAGTGATCTGTAAACTGCAATGCCTTATACAAATGAGAAGAATTATTATATCTGATCCTCACAACTATGCTCTGAGGGAGGCAGCCCCAACCTATCCCCTGCAGCTGCTCCAAAGATAGGGATCAAACTTGGTATTTCCATCATACTAGCTTTTTGCTATACTGGCCTCCATTACAGATGGTATTTCAGCTACCTAGAGAAGAGGGCTGACCTGAGTCAGTGCAGAGAAACTTATCTCATTATAGAAATCTACCAGCCCCTGAAAAGCTATTGCCTTAATGAGCCATTTATAACATCATTATTTAAAAAGGATTAATTGGGAGATTGGGTTTGACATAAGTACACTCCCATGTGTAAAATAGATAGCTAGTGGGAACCTGCTGTATAGCACAGGGAACTCAGCTCAGTGCTCTGTGATGACCTAGATGGGTGGGATGGGGGGGGTGGGAGGAAGGTCCAAGAGGGAGGGGATATAGGTATACATATAGCTGATTCACTTTGTTGTACAGCAGAAATAAACATAACATTGTAAAGCAATTATACTCCAATTAAAATTTTTTTAAATACATTTAGAAATGGAACAAGAATCTAAAAAAATTTTTTTAAATAAAATAAAAGGGTTAATCAGTTCTTGTGTACCCTATAATATCGAAGAAAGAGAGCAGGTCCTGTTCTCAAGTAACCATTGTCTGGGTCAGTGCAATATAACAAATATGTTTTAGAGTCATATAGGCTTAGTTTCAAATCCCAGTTTCACCATTTAATAGCTGTGTGGTCTTGAACAAGTAAGTTAGCCTCTCCAATCATCAGTTTCCTAATCAGTAAGATGAGAATAATAATAGTTTCTACTGTTATAGAGTATACTCAAGATATAACTGATGAAGGAATGAATGAATGCATTGAATGCTGATCTCTTAGCAGTGCGCCTGGCACACAGCAGATGCCAGGCTCTTTACTCCAAGATTAAGGTCCTATGATTAGTAAATATATCATAAATATTCACTGAAAATGGTAGCCTGAAGGTTAAATAATATCTTTGTGTTCAGATATGTTACTTCCAAGTAGAAAGAACACTGGGTTGCAGGGTGAATTACCCGAAATCCATCATTCATTTATTCTTCCATTCATTCAATTAATCAAGAAATAACTGTAAGCATCCATCACATGCCAGGCCCTGTGCTACATTCTAGGGACATGGTGGAGAGTTAAAATTGACATGGTTCTTGATCTTATGGCACTCACAATCTACCAGAAGACACAGACAGCTTAACAGATAATATATATTATTATAATATATATAATTATATTATAATTATTATAATATAGCATAATAACAGCATATTAACAAGAAAGTCCTGGGTGACATGGGAGTTCAAAGAGGCAACTAACCCATCCTGAGTAAGGAGGCAGGCAAGGGGAATTTCCTAGAGGAGGCAATGTCGAAGCTAGAGCTTGAAGAACAAACAGGAGTTTACCAAGTAAAGAGGATTAGGGGAGCAGAGTGTGGCAAGAAGAGGGAATAGCATGTGTACAGACTAGAGCCAGAGTCTTCAAAGACCTGAAAATTTTCAGTTATTGGAGAAAAGAATGCAAGGAAGGAGTGGGAAGAGCTAGAGATAGTGGAGAGCTAAGCCATACAGAGCTATGTAGGCCATATTCAAGAGGTTGCTTTTTATCCTAAGAGCAATTGCAAAGAGTTTTAAACAGGACAGTGTCATAGTCAGCTTAACATGTTAGAAGGACCAATCTGACTGCTATGTGAAAGATGGACTGAAGGGTTTGGGCTACAGTGGTGACAATGATGATGGAAAAAAGTGGACTGATTGAGAATGAGGTATGGAAGAAAATCACCCAGACTTGGCACTTGAGTGGAAATAGAAAGAAAGTACTCTAGGATGCTGATGGAGTTTTTTCCATTCTCAGCCTGGTATTATCACTTAATAACTAGAGGACCTTGGCCATCACTTCACTGCTGAGCCACAGTTTCTTTGTGGGTCAAATGGACATAATAACTGTTAGTGTACTTGCCTCTACTGTATTAGGGAGACTCAAATGAAACAGTGGCTGTGAATGCTTTTTCTAAAGCACAAAGAGCTATAAAACAGGAGGACTGAGGATAACTCATGGGTTTAGACTCACTGCAAGCACAAATGGTTGATCAACAGGTGATAAGATGCCTAGTCCAATAACACTTTTTCAGGTTTTTTTTCTTTCTTTTTTAAAACAAATTCTCCATGTAAGAGTCCTTGTAAAGACAGAACATCTTACTTTATTCTCAGGAGGATAGGAACCCTGAGGTCTCACAGCAGTGCTAGGATGCCACTAAACCATCTGTACTGTTATCCAGGCCTTCTCATAAGCAATTCAGGGCTGTTCGTCTGGCTAGTGGATACCATACTGGACAGCACATGTGTAGATCTCAGGAGGCTGGTAATTCAGAGATAGGAGCACCAGAGAACTGGTAGGACCAAAGTGAACCCTGATGCCAGGGCAGAGGCTGTTTGTTCTCTACTCTCTGACACCCCCTCTCAGGTATATGCAACCCAAGTAACACTCTGTCCCAAAGGAAATAAGAGGCTTGAAGATACCAAAGCTAAGGCAAGGGTCTGACAATACAAGCGACCAATGAAGGCAATTTCTAGAGTAGCATTAGCACAAGTCTATGGCATAATGGTAAGATGCAATAAAATTTGTCTTTGGCACTCTCTGCCTTGCTGGCATCCCATGTGTCACATCTGATCCCAATATATTGTTTCCCATTATCATAGGACTTTGTTTCCAACTGACTGTCAACATCTCCTTGATAAGATTTTAGGGTATCCCCATTTTCATATTGTGTTATGCCACTGCTTATACCACCATTCTTCCCTTTGCCTTATGGCTATCTAAATCCTTGGAGATGTTCCCATATCCTGCCATTCTACAAACACCATAGGACAGGGGAAAGGAAAGAATAGCAACTAGTTTAGTTCTGTGGGTCTGGAGGAGGTAAGAACAAATTCCTAGCATTCCTTCATTTCCCATAGCACATTCATCAATGACCTCCACACCTTGTTCCTACTCCATATATGTGAACCAGGTATTGGTAGCTCCACTTTAAATGGAAGAATCTGAAACACAAAGAGGTGATGACTGATTGCATAAAGTCACAATGCAAGTTGATGGCAGACCCAAGACCTAAACCCAGGTCTCCTGCCCCAGAGCCAGCCAGAGTTTCTATGCAAGGGCATATGCCCCTCCATCAGAAAATGACTTCTTCCTGTTGGACGTCAGTAAGTTAAAGAAATGCAACAAGCCACAAGCAGGGATCCACCCAGCAGGGGCCTGTTCAATGAACTCCTCTACCTCACCCCCAACCCCAACCCCAACAACACAATTTCAGACCTGAAAAATGCAAGCACTATCCAAGCTGGGAGCAGGGGTATACAGAATCTGGTTCCCCTCCTCCTCTTCCCCTCCAGATCCCTGGAGCTTGAGCATTGGAAAAGCCATGCATTACAAGGAGGGGGCCGCCCCATGACAGCTGCATGCAGGTTATTCCAGAGAATGTTGAGATGGCAGGAATATTTTCCAGTTGAAATCAACACAATTCCCTTTGCATTTGAGTCTCGGGAACATTCATGATGAAAATCTAGACAGCATGACATTGTATGAACTCTGAAAGCTGGGCTGATGCTACTCTGGTTGGTGTTGCCTTTGGCTCACACTGAGGACCCAGTCAGACTCCTGGAAAGGTCTGGCCAAAGCAGCTTCAGCCAAAGACCCTGTGCCATCCATATTTTAAAAGCTGTCTATGTTTAGTGGTCACCCAGTCTCTCAGCCAACGATTGGCTTTTTGTACTCTGCAAGGTAGATCTGGGGCTGTGAGCCTCACCTCTTGGAGTAGGCCAGGGAAGGGGAGTCCCTTGGTCATACCTTTGTTCCAGTGACCCAGGGTGAGGAGAGAGAATGGCAGAAAGGAAACATGGCAGGCTGCAGGCAAAGGTAACACATTCTCACCAAGAGTACTATTGGAATCAGACAGGGATGGATACAGGGCTATAAGCAGGCAGAGCCAAGGATTTTCCCACCAAGGTCTTTCAGTATACTCAAGGGAGGGAGTATGGTATTGAGGGAGGGACTCACAACTGGAAATGAGAAATTTGTTTTCCTGACTTTCTGCCTCCTTCTGTGCTCCAGCTTGGGCCCTGTCTGACATCTGAGAGGTTTTTCAGTATGCTCATAAAAATGATCACCACAACCCCAACAGCACAAGTAGAAGCACAGAATATTGCCTAGAAGGCAGAATAAGTGGGCTGTGCCACTCACTGGCTACATGACAAGTTACTTCCCCCACTCTGGTCTTCAGTTTCATCCTGCCCATGTCACAAGAACCAAATGAGATAATGGGTATGAGTGAGATTTGGAATCTGTAAACTGTGAAACTTAGAGCTAGGGTCCCTGGAGCTGACTGGGTGATGCAACTGGCATGGTAATGTGTATAACTAGCTTCCCTGGGCTTGGGGCATTATGAGAGGAATGAAAGGAAGAGTGAAGTATGCCCTAAACTCTGGGACCCTGGCTTATAATACATAGAAATTTGAGTGCAAAATGAAACCAGAGAGCAGAGAACAGCACTGAGCTTTAGCAAGGACTGGTGTGAGTGCAATCTAGGGAGGAGGTCTCCACAGCATTATGTTCCAGGACCAGGAAGGCTCCAGCTCCCAAATATCCCCATCACTAATGGCTGAAATCCCAGAATAAAAACCACGTTTTTGCAGCACATTGTTTCTTCTGTTAAAAATGTACTCATGGCATGGGAAGGACGGTGGGTCTGTGGCATTCTAGCTTACATTTGGGGCTACTTCTTATATGCATCGCTCCCTCCAAGTAGTCTCCCACTCCAATCCACCAGGTACTACTGTACTACACCATTTGAGTAATATCCCTGAATTACAGGTAATGCCTCACAGCAGATCCAGAAACTTCAACAGTATCCCATTATCTACAGGAGAAAATTTAAAAGCCTCAGCCTGGCATTCCAGGTTCTCCATAGTCCTGACCTAGCCTCCCTCCAGCTGTACCTCAAACACATGCCTTTTTTTTTTTTTTTTTCTTTGCGGTACGCGGGCCTCTCACTGCTGTGGCCTCTCCTGTTGCAGAGCACAGGCTCCAGACGCACAGGCTCAGCGGCCGTGGCTCACGGGCCTAGCCACTCCGCGGCATGTGGGATCTTCCTGGACTGGGGCACAAACCCATGTCCCCTGCATCGGCAGGTGGACTCAACCACTGCACCACCAGGGAAGCCCAAACACATGCCTTTTAAATTTTGTATTTTGGCCAGACTGCTCCATTCCAGAAGCCTCAGAGCAAATACAGATTACAAGGGCAATACACTGGACTAAAAATTAGGAGAAATGGCTTCCAGTCCCATTAACTTTCTGAGTGACCTTGTATAAGTCATTTATTCAACCAGAATGTCCAGAGTTTGAAGATCACTTGGAAAGTGTGTTAAAATCAATTTGTCATTAAATTAACATATAAACGTTTGTGAATGACTTAATTTTATATTCTAGAATGGAGTCTAGGTCCTCCACATAATGCCATCCGTGTTCATAGTTTTTCCAGTATGTTTCCCAGAATGGGAAGGAAATGACTGGCGTTACAGCCAGCACCCAGGGAATCACCCTGAACCCTGGGTAAATATAAGGATCCTTCTAGTTTTAATGCTATAACAAGAGGTCACATGCTTTTTTTTCTTCTGTGTGCCTTACCTTCACGTTCATCGCTTATAATGTCCTCCCACTTTCCTGGAAAGTGTTTAAATCCTCCCTATCCTTCAAGACCTCACTACTACTAATACTAAAAGTTTTCTCCAATGCCACAAATCCGCAGCCCGCAGTGAACTTCTCACCTACTACACACAAACACACACACATGCAATCTCTAATACTGGCTGTTCCTATTCTCTGGCTCTTCAAAATAGTTGTCTTGTGACTTCATCTCTGTCAAACATCTGAAACAGCTTGCCTTACCTAACTTACCTACTCACACAGTGTATATGCTCCTGAGGGCCTCTGTCTTACAGGACTTGAGAGAAACTCCATAGGGGATGAGGGTGTGGGTAATAGGATACTGATTTAGGGGATAAACCTGGCTGCTGAAGTATGGCTTAAAGTCAACAGGAGCATCATCCTTATCATCATCAATACCGTCATCCCTGAAATGTATAGGGCACAGTTTAAAATGGATTTTTACATCCACTATCTTATACAATCAGAGAATCTAAACTGGAAGGTCCTTAGACAATTCCAGTACAGTGTTTCTCCTTGCCTGGGGTGGGGGTGCTTGTTAAAAAACACATTTCTTGGTCCCACCCACAGAGTATCTGATTTTCTAGATGTAGGATGAAGCCTGAGAACTGACATTTCTAAAAAGTTCCCAGGTGATATGGTTGCTGCTTATCCAGGGATCACACTTTGAGAACCACTGATCTGGTCCAATCCTACCACTTTATAAATGAGGAAAATGAGGCCTAGAGAAAGGAAGAGAGTGGTCGAAGGTTACCTCACAAATAAGTGACCAAGCTGTGACTCCTGATTCCTAAGCCAGAGCTCTTTCTTATCACCACAGCTAAACCTATTCCCCTTCTTTTCTCCTTCCCAAGAGTGCAGTGGAGATAAATTAAATGCTGTCTGGAAAAGCCCTCTGGGTTCTGCAAAGCTAAGATGCTCATAACCAGGTGTCAGTGTTACTGCTCTGCAGAGACATCTGATCCCAATTAGGCCTCTCCTCCTCTCTGCCTGGACTGATATTTGGATGATCCCCTTTGCCCCACCCCCTCCCAGCTGTGTCTGCATCAAATAGCCACACTTCTTGGCCACAAGCCAGCTTGGGCCACTGTTAATAGCTCTGCCTTCCCTGAGGCTGTGTGCACATGGAAGGCCCAGCTCAGCCAACGGGATTGTAGGGGAGGGGAGCTGGTTTGCTTCAAGTAGGGACCCAGATGGGCCTAGGCTCAGGTTCCACCTGTGACCTGAACATTCCCCCACCCTCCCCAGGCCCAGCCAAGAGCAGTCTGGAAATTGCAGGCTATACATAGGTCCTATTGGGGATGGAGGACAGTCTACAGTCTTCCCATTATGCATCTGGTCACTGGGGCTCAATTCTGGGGTCACACCACAGATTATCCAGGGGTTGGCAACCTGTGGCCCAAATGTTGGATTTTGTCCATGACCTGTTTTTGTAGTGTCCATGAGCTAAGAATGGTTTTTACAGTTTAAATGGGTTTGAAGAAGAAGGAAAAGGAGAAGAGGGAGGAGGAGGAGGAAGAGGAGAGGGAGAAGGGAGAGAGGGAGGGGAGGGGGAGGAAAAGAAAGAGGGAGGAGGAGAAGGCAGAAGAGGAGAAAACAGAGAGTGTAGTGGTTCACAAAACCTAAAATACTTACTACCTTACCCTTTACAGAAAAAGTTCACTGACCTCTGGACTTTATACTGATGACAAGGGAACCCTCAAACTATAGAATGTCAGAATTGAAAGGGCTTTGAGAGCTCAGTTAGTCGAGGATCAAACTACATTCCTTGGTGTTCTGGGGTTCTAGAAGTGGCTCAAGAGATACCTCTGAGGTGAACCTGAGCCTCAGCCCTCTACTCAATCTTCTCTCTCAACCAGAGAAGCTATGCCAATCTCATTTTAAAAATGAGTTTCTCTGTTTTTAAAAATATTGAAAATCACTGGCAGAAACAAAAGCCTTCATTTTATGGATGTGAAAATTGAGGACCAGAGAAGGAAAGGATCATATTCAAGATCACATAATGACTCAGAACCAGAGCTAGAAGAGAAACTTTAGGTGTGCAGTTCCACAGGTCAGTGATCTTTACACATCAACATCCCACAAATAAAGGAGGACATAAGAGTAACAATGGCAATCATCATTTGCATAGGTTTTGTCACTTTACAAAGTTCCTCCACATGCTTGTCATCCCAACAGATAGCACATGTTGACAGTCCTTTGCCAATTACATTACTATAAATGATAAACCATTCTAGAACATCAGATCATCTCATCCAACCCTCTCATTATACAGGTGAGAAAACTGGGATCCAGGACATGTGGGTGACTTACCCAAGGTATACAATAAACCAGTGGCCACACTCTTTCTACTGCACCACACTTAGAAATCAAATAACACCAATCTGGGAAAAAGAAAACCTGCTTCCTCCCAGAGGATTAGCTTCCACGGCTTCCTAGTTCCTTGATAAACTATGCCCTGAGAACTTTCATGGAAATCTCTTCTCTCTACACTTAGTCCCTAATTTATCTCATCAGTTCTGATGGCTTTAAGTGTCACCTGTTTGCCAACAACTCCAAAATTATATCTCTATATTTGAGAAACAAAAATGTTTCTCAAATTCCATACTCATAAATACAATTGCCTATTCAACATCTCTACTCAGATGTCAAATAGACCTCTCAAACTCAACATGTTCAGAACTAAACTCCTGATCTCTCCCCATCTTCCAAAAAAACCACCTGCTCCACCCAGCAGGGAGAAAGCATCAATGATTTGGAGACCACTTGAGCCAACCCAAAGAATAAAAGTGTTGGGATGTATTGTGATGAGTGAGACATTACCTATATGGTATAAGCCAAATTCTTTTCCAAAAAGGAAGAAGCTGCACTTTGTCTCCTTTTTCCATCAGAGCATTCTGGGAGATCACAAAATCAAGTCATCTCAAACAGCATGAAATTAAAAGCAAAGGCAAAAGTGGTTTGTGGGATATTTTGCTGCTTTGAAAGTTACTATGAGGGGTAGTGGAAAAATGGAGGTAAACTAACCCAGTGATTGATAATCTTTGTTTATGACTAGAAGAGGGTGGGTAGTCATATGGAGATGAAAGGAGATAAGAGGAGAGACAGTATGAACAGGAAGCAATTAGAAGGGAGAAAAGAGGGGATAACCAAGCCCTGAGCCCCATACATCTGGGGCTCAAGTCCAAGTCTTCAAAACCCCCAAATAGGGTCTGAAGAGGCAACTGCACCATCCCCTGCCCTCAAAGCTCTAGACTGTCTCTTTTCATAATGACTAGCTGCAAATACTCTGCACACATTGCAACTAAACCCTATTTGTAACAGACTTCTGACCTCTTAGTCTTCTTCAAACTTCCCTGGACAGGACATAACCAGCTCAATGGGGCAGTATGGGTTAGTAGAAAGTATTGGACTTGGAGTCAGAAGACCTGGGTTCCAGGCCCAGATCCTCATTAATTCCTATGAGAACTTCCCCTACTCCCAACTTGGGCCTCAGTTTTACCACATTAAAAACAAGAGAACTACACTTGGAGTATGTATCTTTTTAAGCCGGTAGGAAGCCTTCAGCGTCTCAGTCCCCACTATGTTTTTTCCACTTCTTTCATTCAGCCCCATTCAGATGCCTACACTCCACTCCAGCAAATAGACAAAAAGTGAAGCTCTTGTACAAACTACTGGCTGTGTGCCCCTCTCAATAAGGCCTAGATATAGAAATCTATTAGTTAACCCTCATTCATTTTTAGATGAGGAAACTAAAAACTAAGGCCAGGAGAAGGGATGTAATTTTCCTAAAGTTATATAGGGAGCTAGTGGCAACAAACATTTCTGTTCAGTCTTGAAAGGGAACCACCCTGAGTGAACTGAGGCTGATGGAAGCTCTCAGAGGAGGAGATCAAAGGGGAAACTGGGACATGCTAAGGCCACAAAGCAACCTAGTAGAAAAAGCCCTATAATGAGAGTCTAGGAGTCCTTCTAACTCTGCCACTAACTAGCTGTGTGACCTTGGACAGGTCCCTTTACCTTTTTTGGTTTTAGATTCTTTACAAGTAAAATAAATGAATTGAGCTAGACATTCCCTAAGGACCTATACCCTACTGTTGATATTCTATAAGATATGATTCCTTGGCCCCAAGGAAGCTTATAGCAGGATGCAAGGATAAGCCTGTGAGAAAAACTCTAGCCACCACTCCCAAGCAAAGGATCAGGGCCCAACAAACACCTGGAAAACTGTTCTTCTCCTTCTCATGGAAATATATTTTCCTGGTGGACTCCTTCTGAATGTTAGAGACCCAGGTTTAAGCACCATCTCATCTGTGAGACTTTTTTTCTGACTACCTGGAACAGAACTGCTCGCAGCTTCTTTGTGTCCATCACTGTGCTTTGTATAAATGCCTCCGTTAGAGCATTAATCTTTCTGAATTAGCTTTTCATTTATGAAATGAATAAATGGCTATAAATATGGTAAAGAATGAGTGTTCAGAGGATAGAAAGCACAGAGATAAACCACACACATATGGTCACCTTATCTTTGATAAAGGAGGCAAGTATATACAATGGAAAAAAGACAGCCTCTTCAATAAGTGGTGCTGGGAAAACTGGAAAGCTACATGTAAAAGAATGAAATTAGAATACTTCCTAACACCATACACAAAAATAAACTCAAAATGGATTCAAGACCTAAATGTAAGGCCAGACACTATAAAACTCTTAGAGGGAAACATAGGCAGAACACTCTTTGACATAAACCACAGCAAGATCCTTTTTGACCTACCTCCTAGAGAAATGGAGATAAAAACAAAAATAAACAAATGGGACCTAATGAAACTTAAAAGCTTTTGCACAGCAAAGGAAACCATAAAAAGATGAAAAGACAACCCTCAGAATGGGAAAAAGATATTTGCAAATGAAGCAACTGACAAAGGATTAATCTCCAAAATTTACAAACAGCTCAATAACAAAAAGCAAAACAACCCAATCCAAAAATGGGCAGAAGAGCTAAATAGACATTTCTCCAAAGAAGATATACAGATGGCCAACAAACACATGAAAGGATGTTCAACATCACTAATCATTAGAGAAAAGCAAATCAAAACTACAGTGAGGTAACGCTTCACACCAGTCAGAATGGCCATCATCAAAAAATCTAGCAAACAATAAATGCTGGAGAGGGTGTGGAGAAAAGGAAACCCTCTTGCACTGTTGGTGGGAATGTAAGTTGGTACAGCCACTATGTAGACCAGTATGGAGGTTCCTTAAAAAACTACAAATAGAACTACCATATGACCCAGAAATCCCACTACTGGGCATATACCCTGAGAAAACCATAATTCCAAAAGAGGCATGTACCACAATGTTCATTGCAGCTCTATTTACAATAGCCAAGACATGGAAGCAACCTAAGTGTCCATTGACAGATGAATGGATAAAGAAGATGTGGCACATATATACAATGGAATATTACTCAGCCATAAGAAGAAATGAAATTGAGTTATTTGTGATGAGGTGGATGGACCTAGAGTCCGTCATACAGAGTGAAGTAAGTCAGAAAGAGAAAAACAAATACCGTATGCTAACACATATATATGGAATCTAAAAAAAACAAAAGGTTCTGATGAACCTAAGGCCAGGACAGAAATAAAGACGCAGATGTAGAGATTGGACTTGAGGACATGGGGAGGGGGAAGGGTAAGCTGGGATGAAGTGAGAGAGTAGCACTGACACATATACACTACCAAATGTAAAATAGATAGCTAGTGGGAAGCAGCTGCATCAAACAGGGAGATCAGCTTGGTGCTTTGTGAGCAGGTAGAGGGGTGGAATAGGGAGTGTGGGAGGGAGACGCAAGAGGGAGGGGACATGGGGATATATGTATACATATAGCTGATTCACTTTGTTATACAGCAGAAACTAATACAGTATTGTAAAGCAATTATACTCCAATAAAGATGTTAAAAAAAAAAAGAAAAAGAATGAGTGTTCAGGAACAGAAGGTAAAAGTTGGAGTCAAGTTTTGGAGGACCTTAAGGGCTAAGCAGAGGAGCCTGAACCAGATGAGGGTACACCAGTGAGTCAGTGATGAGTAGTTTTGTGCAAGGCATATGGTGAAACAGGTGTTCATTAAGGTAGGAGCATAGGTGTGGAGGTAGGAATGATCCTGAAGTTCAAATGTCTGCCTGTGTGTTAAGGGGTTGGGGGAAATAGTGAGAACTCAGGCCTGACCTTGTGTTGCCTACACTAAACTGTTGGCCAATTTCATAATGCAAAGGTCTTTCTTTGATGATAGATGGACCCAAGTAAATTCTTCTATATCATGACAAGTGTTTTTTAAGTGTTCTCTGGGCAGCTCCATATAGGAGCATGAAGACCAGGCTCAGGAAGGGAGGAAGGGGTAGTATCTGTAGCCCATTTTTGGGGGGGGACCATTTAGGAGGTAAAAGGGAATGAGAAGAGCTGGGTTCAAATCCCAACCCAACACACCAACTAAGGTATTGTGGTCTACCTCAGGAGTCAGCTCAGGGATGGTCCCTAAATACACACACACCTCTGGCAGCCCTTAGTGCTTTCACACAGCAGGGGAAAATCAACCTTCCCAGCAGCCTGCACAAAGGCCAAACAGCTGAGAGGCCCCTAAAGAGAATATTCAGAAGGTATAGGAGGGTGCAGGGAGTGGCTGGGCACAGTGACCAGCAAAGATTTTGGACTCCTGTTTCAAAGTGGGCTTGACCTGGTACTGCCAAACATGGCAGAAAAAGGCATAGCTTGGTTTTGGCCTAACTTCGGAGGGGGCAATAAGTGCCCACAAACAGCCTGCTATGAAAAAAATATCCGCTCCCTCTGGAAAATCATGGCCTTTAGCACATTCCCCAGAATGACATCAACCAGGGAAGAGTGCCAAAAATGTGACTTTCACATTTCTGCAGCAACAGACGATTTCCTCTCCCCACTTGGCTTTTTTTCTTATATGTATAAATAAAGGAGCCAGTCAATCGTTCAAAAAATATGAACATCTTAAGCACTTCCAGGCTTTGCAAGTAGTAATTATTAATAGAAGCAAGTGACCATGCCTCTTAGAAATGTTATTTCACATACCCCTTTTCTGGTTACTTAAAGGAGATTTATATATGCAGCCATGCTGAACTGAAATAATAAGAGTTGACACAATGACCGCACCAAAATGAATTTTTTTCCCTACTTGATTTATATCAGCAACCTTGTACGTGAATGTTCCATTTGGTCTGCCCAAAGACTCTTAAGCCTGGAGGCAAGGGACTGGAGGTCACCCAGCCCATGGTGGCTGAGGATAGAATCAACAAGGGCAAAAGAAGTATGGAAACATCAGGGAAGCCCAGCTGTGTGACTGGCCCGCTGCTGTTCAAACTTACTCAGAGGTCACTCTGAAGTCTAACAATGAGGGAAAAGCAATATTCATTGTTCAGCATTTGCCCTCAATTTCTATTCCCTCATTCTCACTTCCTTGCCTGATCTGCTTTTCTTCTCCAGCCATAGCATTCTTCTAAACTCTGGAATTTATATATGTCTTACTCCTTCACTACCTGAGCCTACGTTCACTAACTTTCACTCTCTTCATTTCCTTTCCACCAACCACTTGCCTCATCAGCCTTCCCAATATGACAGAACCTTAGAGACACTGCCCAGTTACATAGCTCAGGTATAATTGCATTGTAGGCAACAACCTTTCAGCATGCATTGTAGCTAGGGCTATAAAGGCAACTAAGGCCCCAAAATGCTTCCATTTACTCAGGTGAAGGGGGTTTTCTGATTTACCTAGAACTGAATGGGCTACTTACTAGTCCATACCTTATGTGAATAACCTGCTCTGCTGCTAAAAGGAGTTTGCCCTCAAGCTGCTGTTGATGTTCAACTAGTTTTCTAGCTAAGGGAGGGCTGCCCCATTCCAGGAGGTGGCAATAGAGATGCCAAAATAGAGGTCTCTGTGGTATAAGACTGGAGTTTATTTTCATTTAAGAACACACGGGTCTTCAGTCAGAAGCCAGAGAGCCAAGAAACACCAGCTAAGGGTTTGCATTAAGGATTGATTCAAAGTAAAAAACAGGTCACATTAAGCTGGGGCCAGTTGTTCAGCTTCCTGGACTTCAGAAGACAACTTAAAAGACCAGATTTTCTACAGAGTTTTGATCAGGATGTTATCAATGTTAATGAAGTGTAAGGTGATCCTTCCAAAATTATTTGAGAATCCAAAGAAATGTTGCAAGTCCTGGGGACTTGCTAACATACCAGCTCTAACATGTATTGATTTTGTTGGGAGCTCATCAAAATAACCCACGGGGAGATAGATAGCATACACCAAAAATTTAACCATAGCCTGACCAAATTTGTATTCAGATTTAGTTAAGGGTTGGAATTGTCATGAGTGCTCTGGGCTGAGTTCAGTCCCTTAGAATAAATCAAACAATATATTTCAGTGATTAAGTGTATGGACTTCATAGTCAAACAGACCTGGGCATAGTATGGACTTCATAGTAAAACACATCTGGGCATAAACTTTCTTGATGTATGACAGTGTAAGGTACTTAAACTCTCTATACCCTAGTTTTCTAATTTGTAATATGGGAATAATGATAGTACCAAATTAATAAGTTTCTTGTAAGGACTAAATAAAACAATATATAAAAATCATATATATATATATACACACACATGTATATACCTTATATATACTTTATATATATATACATATATTCACATATAATACACACATACATACATACATGCATACATACACAGACACGCACCACTTAGTGTAGTGCTTAGCACATGGTAAACAACCAATAAATGGTAACTATTAATATCATCTAGATGATTATCTCTTTTTTATTAATTTTTATTAGAGTATAGTTGCCTTACGATGTTGTGTTAATTTCTGCTGTACAGCAGAGTGTTATTAGGTCACAAAATAAATAAGCTTAAGTCCCAGACACACATGTAAAACATTATAGAGACCAGTACGGAAGTTTCTCAAAAAACTAAAAAATAGAACTACTATATGACCCAGCAATTGCACTCCTAGATATATATCTGAAAGAAACAAAAACATTAATTTGAAAAGACACATGCACCCCAATGTTCATAGCAGCATTTACAATTGCCAAGGTATGGAAGCAACCTAAGTGTCCATCAACAGATGAATGGATAGAGAAGATATGGTATATATATGCAATGGAATACTACTTGGCCATAAAAAGGAATGAAATCTTGCCATTTGCAGCAACATGGATGGACTTGGAGGGCATTATGTTAAGGGAAATAAGTCAGACAGAGAAAGACAAATACTGTATGACATCACTTACATCTGGAATCTAAAAAATACAACAAACTGATGAATAAAAAAAAAAAAGAAGCAGACTCACAGATATAGAGAACAAACTAGTGGTTACCAATAAGGAGAGGGAAGGAGGGAGGGGCAATACAGGAGTAGGGAGAAAAGGGTTATTATGGGATTATGTGAAATCATGTGCGTGAAACTTATGAAAAGTGTAAAGAACTATAGAATTTTTTTAACATCCTTATTGGAGTATAATTGCTTTACAATGGTGTGTTAGTTTCTGCTTTACAACAAAATGAATCAGTTATATATACATATATGTTCCCATATCTCTTCCCTCTTGCGTCTCCCTCCCTAACACCCTCCCTATCCCTGCCCTCCAGGCAATCACAAAGCACCGAATTGATCTCCCTGTGCTATGCGGCTGCTTCCCACTAGCTATCTACCTTACGTTTGGTAGTGTATTGTCCATGCCTCTCTCTTGCTTTGCCACAGCTTAACCTTCCCCTTCCCCATATCCTCAAGTCCATTCTCTAGTAGGTCTGTGTATTTATTCCTGTTTTACCCCTAGGTTCTTCATGACATTTTTTTCCTTAAATTCCATATATACGTGTTAGCACACGGTATTTGTCTCTCTCGTTCTGACTTACTTCACTCTGTATGACAGATTCTAGGTCTATCCACCTCATTACAAATAGCTCAATTTCGTTTCCTTTTATGGCTGAGTAATATTCCATTGTATATATGTGCCACACCTTCTTTATCCATTCATCCGATGATGGACACTTAGGTTGTTTCCATCTCTGGGCTATTGTAAATAGAGCTGCAATGAACATTTTGGTACATGACTCGTTTTGAATTATGGTTTTCTCAGGGTATATGCCCAGTAGTGGGATTTCTGGGTCATATGGTAGTTCTATTTGTAGTTTTTTAAGGAACCTCCATACTCTTCTCCACAGTGGATGTATCGATTTACATTCCAACCAACAGTGCAAGAGGGTTCCCTTTTCTCCACACCCTCTCCAGCATTTATTGTTTCCAGATTTTTTGATGATGACCATTCTGACTGGTGTGACATGATATCTCATTGTAGTTTTGATTTGCATTTCTCTAATGATTAGTGATGTTGAGCATTCTTTCATGTGTCTGTTGGCAATCTGTATATCTTCTTTGGAGAAATGTCAATTGAGCTCTTCTGCCCATTTTTGGATTGGGTTGTTTGTTTTTTTGTTATTAAGCTGCATGAGCTGCTGATAAATCTTGGAGATTAATCCTTTGTCATTTGCTTCATTTGCAAATATTTTCTCCCATTCTGAGGGTTGTCTTTTGGTCTTCTTTATGGTTTCCTTTGGTGTGCAAAAGCTTTGAAGTTTCATTAGGTCCCATTTGTTTATTTTTGTTTTTATTTCCATTTCTCTAGGAGGTGGGTCAAAAAGGATCTTGCTGTGATTTATGTCATAGAGGGTTCTGCCTATGTTTTCCTCTAAGAATTTGATAGTGTCTGGCGTTACATTTAGGTCTTTAATCCATTTTGAGTTTATTTTTGTGTATGGTGTTAGGGACTGATCTAATCTCATACTTTTACATGTACTTGTCCAGTTTTCACAGCACCACTTATTGAAGAGGCTGGCCTTTCTCCACTGTACATTCCTGCCTCCTTTATCAACCATATGTGCGTGGGTTTAGCTCTGGGCTTTCTATCCTGTTCC
Organism: Delphinus delphis; assembly: GCF_949987515.2. Taxonomy (NCBI): domain Eukaryota; kingdom Metazoa; phylum Chordata; class Mammalia; order Artiodactyla; family Delphinidae; genus Delphinus; species Delphinus delphis. Next base: position 64,055,084 of record NC_082704.1, on the reverse strand, counting down.
ATTGATCTATCTTTCTGTTTTGGTGCCACTACCATACTGCCTTGATTACTGTAGCTTTGGAGTATAGGCTGAAGTCAGGGAGCCTGATTCTTCCAGCTCCGTTTTTCGTTCTCAAGATTCCTTTGGCTATTCGGGGTCTTTTGTGTTTCCATACAAATTGCGAAATTTTTTGTTCTACTTCTGTGAAAAATGCCAGTGGTAGTTTGATAGGGATTGCATTGAATCTGTAGATTGCTTTGGATAGTAGAGTAATTTTCACAATGTTTATTCTTCCAATCCAAGAACATGGTATATCTCTCCATCTATTTGTATCATCTTTAATTTCTTTCATCAGTGTCTTATAATTTTCTGCATACGGTTCTTTTATCTCCTTAGGTAGGTTCATTCCTAGACATTTTATTCTTTTTGTTGCAATGGTTAATGGGAGTGTTTCCTTGATTTCATTTTCAGAATTTTCATAATTAGTGTATAGGAATGCCAGAGATTTCTGTGCATTAATTTTGTATCTTGGTACTTTACCAAATTCATTGATTAGCTCTAGTAATTTTCTGGTAGCATTTTTAGGATTATCTACATATAGTATCATGTCATCTGCAAACAGTGACAGCTTTACTTCTTTTCTGATTTGGATTCTTTTTATTTCCTTTTCTTCTCTGATTGCTGTGGCTAAAACTTCCAAAACTATGTTGAATAAGAGCGGTGAGAGTGGGCAACCTTGTCTTTTTCCTGATCTTAGTGGAAAAGCTTTCAGTTTTTCACCATTGAGGACGATGTTGGCTGTGTGTTTGTCATATATGGCCTTTATTATGTTGAGGAAAGTTCCCTCTATGCCCACTTTCTGCAGGGTTTTTATCATAAATGGGTGTTGAATTTTGTCAAAAGCTCTCTCTGCATCTATTGAGATCATCATATGGTTTTTCTCCTTCAATTTGTTAATATGGTGTATCACATTGATTGATTTGCTTATATTGAAGAATCCTTGCACTCCTGGAATAAACCCCACTTGATCATGGTGTATGATCCGTTCAGTGTGCTGTTGGATTCTATTTGCTAGTATTGTGTTGAGGATTTTTGCATCTATGTTCATCAGTGATATTGGCCTGTAGTTTTCTTTCTTTGTGACATCCTTGTCTGGTTTTGGTAACAGGGTGACGGTGGCCTCATAGAATGAGTTTGGGAGTGTTCCTCCCTCTCCTATATTTTGGAAGACTTTGATAAGGATAGGTGTTAGCTCTTCTCTAAATGTTTGATAGAATTCGCCTGTGAAGCCATCTGGTCCTGGGCTTTTGTTTGTTGGAAGATTTTTAATCACAGTTTCAATTTCAGTGCTTGTGATTGGTCTGTTCATATTTTCTGTTTCTTCCTGATTCAGTCTTTGCAGGTTGTGCGTTTCTACGAATTTGTCCATTTCTTCCAGGTTGTCCATTTTATTGCCATAGAGTTGCCTGTAGTAATCTCTCATGATTTTTTGTATTTCTGCAGTGTCAGCTTTTACTTCTCCTTTTTCATTTCTAAATCTATTGATTTGAGTTTTCTCCCTTTTTTTCTTGATGAGTCTGGCTAATGGTTTGTTAATTTTGTTTATCTTCTCAAAGGACCAGCTTTTATACCCTGAGAAAAGCACAATTCAAAAAGAATCATGTACCAAAATGTTCACTGCAGCTCTATTTACAATAGCCCAGAGATGGAAACAACCTAAGTGCCCATCAATGGATGAATGGATAAAGAAGATGTGGCACATATATAAAATGGAATATTACTCAACCAGAAAAAGAAACGTAATTGAGCTATTTGTAATGAGGTGGATAGACCTAGAGTCTGTCATACAGAGTGAAGTCAGAAAGAGAAAGACAAATACTGTATGCTAACACATATATATGGAATTGAAGGAAAAAAATGTCATGAAGAACCTAGGCATAAGACAAGAATAAAGACACAGACCTACTGGAGAACAGACTTGAGGATATGGGGAGGGGAAAGGATGAGCTGTGACAAAGCGAAAGAGAGGCATGGACATATATACACTACCAAACGTAAGGTAGATAGCTAGTGCAAAGCAGCTGCATAGCACAGGGATATCAGCTCGGTGCTTTGTGACCGCCTGGAGGGATGGGATAGGGAGGGAGGGAGGGAGGGAGATGCAAGAGGGAAGAGATATGGGAACATATGTATATGTATAACTGATTCACTTTGTTATAAAGCAGAAACTAACACACCATTGTAAAACAATTATACCCCAATAAAGATATTTAAAAAAAAAGAATCAACTTTTAGTTTTATTGATCTTTGCTATCGTTTCCTTCATTTCTTTTTCATTTATTTCTGATCTGATTTTTATGATTTCTTTCCTTCTGCTAACTTTGGGGGTTTTTGTTCTTCTTCCTCTAATTGCTTAAGTGCAAGGTTAGGTTGTTTATTCCAGATGTTTCCTGTTTCTTTTTTTTTTTTTTTTTTTATTTTTGGCTGCTTTGGGTCCTCGTTGCCGCACGCGGGCTTTCTCCAGTTGCGGCGAGCGGGTGGCTTCTCGTTGCAGAGCACGGGCTCTAGGTGCCCTGGCTCAGTAGTGTGGCGCACGGGCCTAGCCACTCCGTGGCATGTGGGATCCTCCCGGACCAGGGCTCGAACCCCTGTCCCCTGCACCGGCAGGCGGACTCCCAACCACTGCACCACCAGGGAAGTCCCTCCTGTTTCTTAAGGTAGGATTGTATTGCTATAAACTTCCCTCTTAGAACTGCTTTTGCTGCATCCCATAGATTTTGGGTCGTCATGTCTCCATTGTCATTTGTTTCCAGGTATTTTTAAATTTCCTCTTTGATTTCTTCAGTGATCACTTCGCTATTAAGTAGTGTATTGTTTAGCCTCCATGTGTTAGTATTTTTTACAGATCTTTTCCTGTAAATGATATCTAGTCTCATAGCGTTGTGGTTGGAAAAGATACTTAATACAATTTCAAATTCCTTAAATTTACCAAGGCTTGATTTGTGACCCAATATATGATCTATCCTGGAGAATGTTCCATGAGCACTAGAGAAAAATGTGTATTCTGTTGTTTTTTGGATGGAATGTCCTATAAATATCAATTAAGTCCATCTTGTTTAATGTATCATTTAAAGCTTGTGTTTCCTTATGTATTTTCATTTTGGATGATATGTCCATTGGTGAAAGTGGGGAGTTAAAGTCCACTATTATGAATGTGTTACTGTCAATTTCCCCTTTTATGGCTGTTAGTATTTGCCTTATGTATAGAGGTGCTCCTATGTTGGAGGCATAAATATTTACAATTGTTATATCTTCTTCTTGGATCAATCCCTTGATCATTATATAGTGTCCTTCTTTGTGCCTTCTAAGAGTCTTTATTTTAAAGTCTATTTTGTCTGATATGAGAATTGCTACTCCAGCTTTCTTTTGGTTTCCATTTGCATATAATATCTTTCTCCATCCCCTTACTTTCAGTCTGTGTGTGTCTCTAGGTCTGAAGTGGGTCTCTTGTAGACAGCAAATATATGGGTTTTGTTTTTGTATCCATTCAGCCAAACTGTGTCTTTTGGTCGGAGCCTTTATTCCATTTACATTTAAGGTAATTATCAATATGTATGTTCCTCTTCCCATTTTCTTAATTGTTTTGTGTTCGTTATTGTAGGTCTTTTCCTTCTCTTGTGTTTCTTGCCTAGAGAAGTTCCTTTAGCAGCTGTTGTAGAGCTGGTATGGTGGTGCTGAACTCTCTCAGCTTTTGCTTCTCTGTAAATATTTTAATTTCTCCATCAAATCTGAATGAGATCCTTGCTGGGTAGAGTAATCTTAGTTGCAGGTTTTTCTCCTTCATCACTTTGAATATACCCTGCCAGTACCTTCTGGCTTGCAGAGTTTCTGCTGAAAGGTCAGCTGTTAACCTTATGGTATTCCCTTGTGTGTTATTGGTTGTTTTTCCCTCGCAGCTTTTAATATGTTTTCTTTGTATTTAATTTTTGACAGTTCGATTAATGTGTCTTAGTGTATTTCTCCTTGGATTTATCCTGTATGGGACTCTCTGTGCTTCCTGAACTTGACTAACTATTTCCTTTCCCATATTAGGGAAGTTTTCAACTATAATCTCTTCAAATATTTTCTCAGTCCCTTTCTTTTTCTCTTCTTCTTCTGGAATCCCTATAATTCGAATGTTGGTTCATTTAATATTGTCCCAGAGGTCTCTGAGACTGTCCTCAGTTCTTTTCATTCTTTTTTCTTTACTCTTCCCTGCAGTAGTTATTTCCACTATTTTATCTTCCAGGTCACTTATCCGTTCTTCTGCCTCAGTTATTCTGCTATTGATCCCATCTAGAGTATTTTTCACTTCATTTACTGTGTTGTTCATCGTTGTTTGTTTCATCTTTAGTTCTTCTAGGTCCTTGTTAAATGTTTCTTGCATTTCTCTATTCTATTTCCAAGATTTTGCATCATCTTTACTATCATTATTCTGAATTCTTCTTCAGGTAGACTGCCTATTTCCTCTTCATTTGTTAGGTCTGGTGTGTTTTTATCTTGCTCCTTCATCTGCTGTGTGTTTTTCTTTCTCATTTTGCTTATCTTACTGTGTTTGGTGTCTCCTTCTTGCAGGCTGCAGGTTCATAGTTCCCGTTGTTTTTGGTGTCTGTCCCCAGTGGCTAATTTTGGTTCAGTGGGTTGTGTAGGCTTCCTGGTGGAGGGGACTAGTGCCTGTGTTCCGGTGGATGAGGCTGGATCTTGTGTTTCTGGTGGGCAGGTCCACGTCTGGTGGTGTGTTTTGGGGTGTCTGTGGACATATTATGATTTTGGGCAGCCTTTCTGCTAATGGGTGGTGTTGTGTTCCTGTCTTGCTAGTTGTTTGGCATAGGATGTCCAGCACTGTATCTTGCTGGTCATTGAGTGAAGCTGGGTGCTGGTGTTGAGATGGATTTCTCTGGGAGGTTTTCACCATTTGATATTATGTGGAGCTGCGAGGTGTCTTGTGGACCAGTGTCCTGAAGTTGGCTCTCCCAACTCAGAGGCACAGCACTGACTCCTGGCTTCAGCATCAAGAGCCTTTCATCCACACAGCTCAGAATAAAAGGGAGAAAAAGTAGAAAGAAAGAATTAGTAGAAGTAGAAAGAAAGGAGGGAGGGAGGGAGGGAGGAAGGAATGAAGGAAGGAGGGAAGGAAGGAAAAATAGAAAGAAAGAAAATAAAGTAAAATAAAATAAAGTAAGAGAAAATATAATAAATTTATTAAAATAAAAAAAAGAATTATTAAGAGAAAAAAAAACGGACGGATAGAACCCTAGGACAAATGGTGGAAGCAAAGCTATACAGACAAAATCTCACACAGAAGCATCCACATACACACTCACAAAAAGAGGAAAAGGGGATATAATCATAAATCTTGCTTTCAAAGTCTACCTCCTCAATTTGGGATGATTCGTTGTCTAAAGGAGGGAAGGAAGGAAAGGAAGAATGAATATAAAATAAAATAAAGTTATTGAAATAAAAAGTAATTATTCAGGAAAAAAATTAAAAACAAACAAACAAAAAAAGGACGGATAGAACCCTCGGACAAATGGCGAAAGCAAAGCTATACAGACAAAATCTCACACAGAAGCATACACATACACACCCACAAAAAGTGGAAAAGGGGAAAAAATAAATCTTGCTCTCAAAGTCTACCTCCTTAATTTGGGAGGATTTGTTGTCTATTCATGTATTCCACAGATGCAGGGTACATCAAGTTGATTGTGGAGCTTTAATCCGCTGCTTCTGAGGCTGCTGGGAGAGATTTCCCTTTCTCTTCTTTGTTCTCACAGCTCCCAGGGACTCAGCTTTGGATTTGGCCCTGCCTCCTCGTGTAGGTCGCCGGAGGGCCTCTGTTCTTCGCTCAGATAGGACGGGGTTAAAGGAGCCGCTGATTTGGGGGCTCTGACTCACTCAGGCTGGGGGTAGGGAGGGGCATGGAGTGTGGGGTGTGCCTGTGGCGGCAGAGGCCGGCATGATGTTGCACCCGCCTGAGGCGCACCATGCGTTCTCCCAGGGGATCACGGGACCCTGGCAGTGGTGGGCTGCACAGGCTCCCCGGAATGGGGGTGTGGATCGTGACCTGTGCTCGCAAACAGGCTTGTTGGTGGCAGCAGCAGCCTTAGCGTCTCATGCCTGTCTCTGGAGTCTGAGCTTTTAGCCACGGCTTGCACCCGTCTCTGGAGCTCCTTTAAGCAGCGTTCTTAATCCGCTCTCCTCACGCCCCCGGAAACAAAGAGGGAATAAAAAGTCTCATGCCTCTTCGGCAGGTCCAGACTTTTCCCTGGTCTCCCTCCCAGCCAGCCGTGGCACACTAACCCCCTGCAGGCTGTGTTCATGCCGCCAACCCCAGTCCTCTCCCTGTGTTCCAACGGAAGCCCGAGCCTCAGCTCCCAGCCCCGCCCACCCCAGCGGGAGAGCAGAGAAGCCTCTTGGGCTGGTGAGTGCCGCTCGGCACCAATCCTTGTGTGGGAATCTCTCTGCTTTGCCCTCCGCACCCCTGTGGCTGTGTTCTCCTCTGCGGTTCCAAAGATTTCCCCCTCCACCACCCGCAGTCTCCGCCCACGAAGGGGCTTCCTAGTGTGTGGAAACCTTTCCTCCTTCACAGCTCCCTCCCACTGGTGCAGGTCCCGTCCCTATTCTTTTGTCTCTGTTGTTTCTTTTTTCTTTTGCCCTACCCAGTTACATGGGGGGTTTCTTGCCTTTTGGGAGCTCTGAGGTCTTCTGCCAGTGTAGGAGTTGTTCCACGTGTAGATGTATTTCTGGTGTATCTGTGGGGAGGAAGGTGATCTCTGCGTCTTACTCTTCCGCCCTCTTCTGGGAAGTAGCACTATAGAATTTAAAGAATCTTCCATTCAATTAAAAAATATAAAAAAAAATGTCCCAGTAACATGCATACACAATTTATATGCAATATTGATATATATGTAGGTTATTATTTTAGGGAATAGAAGGTACAGACGTTAATCAAAGCTGCTTTAGTTACTTAAAAGCCACAGATGTTAAAGTGTCTATGACTAGCAACAATGCATTGGTGACAATGACAATTATTTATATAAACTGTAAACTTTTGGGGGGTATGAATAAAAATAATAATGTATAAAAAAAGAAATATTTTTTTAAATTTCCCAGAAATTTAAAATTCTTATAACTAAATAATATGAGTTACTAGATTGAAGGGGCCCACAAATGTCCAGTACAACAGATAAAAATAAGCCCACAAAGGCATATCATCATGAAATTGCATAACACTGGGTACAAATAGAGGATGTTGTAAAGTTCTAGAGAGGAAAAATATGCTTCATCTAGAATCAGTATCATAATAAACTTGTCAATAACAACACTGGGGAATGAAAAACAATTTAGCAATGTCTTAAAAATTCTGAGGGACAATTATTTCCAACTTGAAACTCTACTCCAGATAACTGCTCAATTAAGTGTGAAGGCAGAATAAAATATTTTTCAGACATTAAAGAATAGAAATAATTAAATAAATACTTTCTACAGACCCTTTATCAGGAAGCTACTAAAGGATGAACTCCACCAAAACAAGAAAGGAAACCAAGAAGGAAGATATAGGATCCAGAAAAAGGGGAAGCCAATACAAGAGAGAGCAAGCAGAGTCCTTGGGATGGCAGTGAAGGGAAATCACAATGTAAGATCTGTACAGCAGGCCCAGGAAGCAACTAATCTACATTGAAGTGGGATAGAACTCTGTGAGAGAGACTGTTTCCAGAAGATGAAACTGATTACTTAATGTTTCTGAACATATTTAAAGATTTATACAACTGGGAGAGAGTGGGGATGAATTAGCACACTAAGCAAGCCTAATAAATCAAAGAAGAAGAGAACATTAACTTCTAGAAAAACAAAAAGTTGTACGTGGAAAGAAAGCATATAGTCTAATACATGGCTTATTGTGAATGTTTACTTGTTCATGATCATGTACTCACTGAATATTGGTAGAATCAGGGGACAGGAAGTGTGTATATATGTACTGTGAGGGTGCAGGTTAAGATAGTAATATCCTCACTTCCCATAGTGAAAAGTCAAGAGATAATGTCTAGATTTTAAAATCAAGAATTAGCAATATAAAAAATGTTATTTAGAGATATGGAGATAAATACCAAAAGAATTAGCTGAAGAGGTAGAAATGGTTGCCCCTGAGGAATGTGAAATGAAAGGAGAACAGGAAACTGATCTTTTTCTGAACAAGCCTTGTTGTTTAACTCTTTAAGCTCTTTAAATTTTGTTCATAAGTTCATGTCACTTTGATAAAAAATAAAAACTAAATTTGAATATGATTTGATCCCTGGGATAGAGATTCTGTAAAGCTGCTTAAAGTCAAAGTCATTGAAGAATTCAGTAGTAAAATTTATAGCAGGAGACAGTCTACTGTCTCCACCAGGGCTCAAGATCTCTACTAAAAATAGAGACTATCAGATCTCAAAATCCACCACATTCCACTAATCTCTGACTTTCTAGACCAGCCCCAGGTAACTGTACTTTACACCAAGATATGCTTGTTGAGAGACATAAATCTAGTTCATATTTAAGGGGGCAATGAGTAAAACAGCCTTATGGCTGAGATTCCACAAGGAATACAGAGTATTCTCTTTACATCTAAGTAATACACATTCTATTTTTCTAAAACTTAATGAATACCATTTCCCTATACCTGCACTATCCACATGGCTGATATCTAGGTATTTATTAATTCCTGAGACCCAGATCAGCCTAATCACATATCCACATTCACACATATTTATTGAGTGTCTATTATGTGCCAGGAGCAATCCTAGGCAGTAAGAGCACAAAGATATTGACACAGAGGCCTTGCTCTTAAAGGTCTTCATGTCTAGTAGGGAGTTTCAAGCATAAAAAGTACACATAAGATGAACATAGATGCAAAAATCCTCAACAAAACACTAGCAAATTGAATCCAACAATATATTAAAAGAATTATACACCATAACCAAGTGAGATTTATCCAAGGTATGCAAAACTAGATCAACATTTGAAAAATCACTGAATGTAATCCATCACATCCACAGCTAAAAAGAAAAATCACATGATCATATCCATAGATGCAGAAAATTCATTTGATTAAATCCAACACCCATTCATGATTTAAAAAAAAAACACAAAAACCTCAGTAAACTAGGAATAAAGCGGAACTTCTTCAATTTGATAAAGAATATCTACAAGAAACCTACTGCTAACATCATACATATGGTGAAGTGTTTGAAGATTTCCCACTAAACTCAAGAACAAGGCAAGAATGTCCATTCTCACAAATCTTTTCAATGTTGTACTGGAAGACCTAGGTAATGCAATAACACAGGAAAAGGAAATTTAAAGTATACATATTGAGAAGGAAGAAATAAAATTTTATTTGCAGATGACATGATCATCTATGTAAAAAATTAGAAAGAATCAACAACAACAAAAATCTCCTGGAATAGAAATAGACCCCTATAAATATAGGCAACTGATCTTTGACAAAGAAGCAAAGATACTCTTTTCAACAAATGGTGCTAGGACCATTGGACATCCATATGCAAAAAAAAAAAAATGAACTTAGACACAGACCTCACACCCTTCACAAAAATCAACTCAAAATTGATCATAGACTTAAATGTAAAACACAGAACTATAAAACTCTGTAGTGTAAATGCCTGACAATAAGCTTTTGATTGTTGAGGCATCCATTTCAAAAGACATCCATCCTGAATCAACGTATCCCCACTATATGACATAGCTACTAGCAAAACAACCAAATAAGGAATTAGGCTGCCTCCACCCATGAGGATCCCTCTTTCAGAAAGTCCTGGGGAAACTAGATAACTGACTGCTTCAATAACTCCACTTCTCCCTTATTGCACCCTAATTCCTGTTCTTATGCCTTGAACTAGCCAGTAAAGAGTGAACTGCAAAAACCTAGACACGCCACCCTCAGACCCTAATAAAAGCAGAGCCCCAGGTTTTCTCTCTCTCTCTCTTTCTCTCTCTCCTCTGCTCCCTACCATGACCTCACTCTGTGGCCCTCAGGCATGCCATGTAACCTCCAGAACCTGTGACTAATAAATCTTGTTCCTTAAAGTTCCCTGATAGTTTTTGCTGAAGTGCATCCTGTGGTCATAATAAATGCATCCTGTGATCATAATAAGAACCACAAGTGGGGGTCCAGCCACAACATAAGCCCCACTGGAGGAAATGTCTGTTGGGGCTTGTTAAGAGTAATATGGGCCCAGGTTTGTGCCTCAGGAATTCCTAGCCAAGAGCATCACCATCAACAGTCTGGGACCAATACAACAAATTCCTAGAAGACAACATAGGAGAAAACAAAATGATCTTGGGTATGGTGATGAGATAAAACATAGAAGGCATGATGCATGAAAGAACTAATTGATAAGCTGCTTTTCATTAAAATTTAAAACCCCTGCTCTGCAAAAAACAATGTCAAGAAAATGAAAAGTCAAGCCACAGACTGGGAGAAGATATTTGCAAAAGATAGATCTGATAAAGAGCTGTTATCCATAATACACAAAGAACTCTTCAAATTCAATAATAAGAAAACAACTAACCTGATAAACAAATGAACCAAAGACCTTAACAGACACCTCACCAAAGATTACAAACAAGCATATGAAAAGATGCTCCAGTTTTCTTTCCTAACAAGTAAAAAGCTGAACAGACTGAAAAATCAACAACTCCTCTTGGATCCGTAAGAGAGGGGAGAGGAAAAAAGGCAAACCACTGTCTCCAGATTAAAGAGACAGGCAAGTGCAGGGAATCAAAGCTTATCAGGGCAAAGACTCAAGAGGTAAAACTGCATCAGGAACCAGTGTCAGAGTAGGAAAACCTGAACTGTAATTAACAAATTGCTGAAGACTCAGTGTGGACAAATATAAGAGTTAAAAAATCCAAAGGCACCCAATCATAAGGGGCCCCACAGTATCATAAGATTTACTTTCAGGAGCTTGATCAGGCTCCCACAGTAAATATCAAAGAAAAATCCCCTCATGTTTCTATCACGGGAAGGGAGAAAGAAACTATCTTGAAATACACCAGCGTACTCAGTTCTTCTTAACAAAGCCTGCAGGGGAAATTAGTTAACCAGTGCCTAATATACTGGGGTATTACCAGAGACTAACTGACTTGAGGGAAGGAAACTACCCAACGCCAGCCCACCTTAGCCATCCTGTTTCACCTAGGAGGAAGATAAAACTGAGAAGTGTGTGAAGTTCAGAGTCCAGAGGCAGAGGCTCACTAAAGAGTGAGACCTAATCATAGGGCTATCAAATGCGTTCCCTGCACTTCCACCACATTAGTAAGGCCAACTTACAGCAGCCACTCAGTGCATCATGTCTGCTACCAAGAAAAAAATACAAGTCATACCAAAAGGCAAAAAATACAATTTGAAGAGATAAAGCAAGCGTCAGAACAAGACACAGCCGGAATTTTGGAATTATCAGACTGGGATATATTTTAATTTAATTTTTTTATACAGCAGGTTCTTATTAATAATCTATTTTATACATATTGCTGTATATATGTCAATCCAAATCTCCCAATTCATCTGAGCACCCCCCACCCACTTTCCCCCCTTGGTGTCCATATGTTTGTTCTCTACATCTGTGACTCTATTACTACCTTGCAAACCAGTTCATCTGTACCATTTTTCTAGATTCCAAATATATGATATTTGATATATGATATTTGTTTTCTCTTTCTGACAGTGTAAGTTTTTACAGAACTAGAACAAAAAATCTTAAAATTTGTATGGAGACACAAAAGACCCCGAATAGCCAAAGCAGTCTTGTGGGAAAAAAATGGATCGGGAGGAATTAGACTCCCTGACTTCAGACTATACTACAAAGCTACAGTAATCAAGACAGTATGGTACTGGCACAAAAACAGAAAGATAGATCAATGGAACAGGACAGAAAGCCCAGAGATAAACCCATGCACATATGGTCACCTTATCTTTGATAAAGGAAGCAGGAATGTACAGTGGAGAAAGGACAGCCTCTTCAATAAGTGGTGCTGGGAAAACAGGACAGGTACATGTATGAGTATGAGATTAGATCACTCCATAACACCATACACAAAAATAATCTCAAAATGGATTAAAGACCTTAATGTAAGGATAGAAACTATCAAACTCTTAGAGGAAAACATAGGCAGAACAGTCTATGACATAAATCACAGCAAGATCCTTTTTGACCCATCTCCTAGAGAAATGGAAATAAAAATAAACAAATGGGAGCTAATGAAACTTCAAAGCTTTTGCACAACAAAGGAAACCATAAAGAAGACCAAAAGACAACCCTCAAAATGGGAGAAAATATTTGCAAATGAAGCAACTGACAGAGGATTAAACTCCAAAATTTATAAGCAGCCCATGCAGCTCAATAACAAAAAAAACAAACAATTCAATCCCAAAATGGGCAGAAGACCTAAATAGACATTTCTCCAAAGAAGATATACAGACTGCCCACAAACACATGAAGGTCTGATATTTGGAGCAAGAAAATATGAGAAGAAAAGACTATTCAGGGTGTGAGCTAACAGGCTTCTTTCCCAGGTTTACACTATATGAACGGACTATTTCAGACAAGTGGAATAAAATGGTGAGAATCATTGTAAGAAAGCAAACAGGTGACCTGTAACCAACAGCCCAATGGTGTGAACTGTCAAACACAAACTGTCGTCTGAAGCTTACTCAATGCAAACAAAATGAGCAGACCACAGGTCAATTATGTTCCCTATAAGGTATGATGCAGATCACTGGGGTTTCTACAGACCGGTGTGGGTGCACACAGGTGTGTATTGATGGTTAAACATTTGAAATGAGTGCCTGCTTGTGTGTCCTGTTATTTGATAGCTTCATAATGAAACAATGAATCTGCTAAGTTATAAAATGACAAGGGTTGTCTTTATAAGGCCAGGCCTGGGAAAGGCCTCATGCACAGGGAAAATCCTACTCAGGGCTTGTCGGAGATAGAAACCCTCAGGGGGAGCCTTTGGTCCTATAGGTGGGCACACTTCAAAAATATTTGAATAAAGGAGGTGGGTAAGCTGAAAAAAGAAAGGATACATCTACCAATGGAACAATTCACACAGAGCACCTACTGAACACTAGTGCAGGACCTCTGACACCTAAAAGGACAAGAAAAATCCCCATGCAACTGGGTAGGATGTAAGAAAGAAAAAAAAATGAAAAGAGGAAATGGGATGGAAACAGCCCACCTGATGGGGACCTGAGGAAAGGATAGGTTACCACACTCAGGAAATCCCCCTCACAGTGGGGGCAATCATCTGGGATAGAGAGGGGGGTTCAGGGGATCAAAGGGAAACACAGCAACTGGTCAGTGGAAGGTAGGACATACTAAGACCTACCAGCATGGTTCGTGTCACAGCCCTGCATACCTCAGGCTAAGTTGTGTGTCTCTTGGTGAAGAGGGCGGCTGAGTGCCTGAAAGTGGGGTATGGAGAGTGGACCCAGGGAGGGATCAGCTGTTGTTGGTAAAGAGACAGCCTGAGGGAATGGGAGTGAGGAGTGCCACAGACAGGAAGGTTTGTGGAGGAAGCCTGAGCCACCATAGAAACAAAGAACCATTGTTGAGTGGCACACAATAGGTGGGGCTGTCATTGCAATCCCCTTCCCTACCCACCAACCCCAGTCTCTGTGGGCAATAACAGGGGTGCACACATAAACAGGCTTACTCTCTCAAGAAAAACCCTCCTCCAGCTGTGCAGGCCAGGAAGGCCCAAGAACTGCCTCCCAAAAGCCTACACTAGCTGTACCAGCCCTGGCTGCCATGCCTGTCAACACCTACACCCTGCCAGTCTGTGCCAGCATGTGTGCACCAGGGCAGTCTCAGGAGTGGATTCTAGTGGTAGGAACACAGGCAGAGGTGGGGCTGAAACAGCAGGTGCAGAGACATACCTACAGGTTTTGGAGGGCCTCTTGGGGAGGCAGGTGCTCACAGTGGCTCACAGGGCGGCAAGGACACTGATAGCAGAGGGCCCAGGGAACTTGTGTGTGTGTGTTTTCTTTTCTTTCTTTTTTAATTTTTTAATATTTTTTATTTTTCTATTTTTATTTTATATTACTTGTTTTTTATTGTCTGTTTTTTGCTTTTTGTTTTTTTATTTTTCGTTTTTTGGTGTTGTTTTTGTTTACTTGTTTTTTGATTTCTTTTTGTTCTATATTGTGGGGTTTTTTGTTTGGTTTCATTTTGTTTTTACCTTCTCCTTTTGTTGTTTTCATGTATTTTTTTTTTTTGTTCCCTGCTTTTTTAGTTGTTTTTTTAATTTTTGCATTTTATTTCATTTATTTTTTTATACAGCAGGTCCTTATTAGTCATCAATTTTATACATATCAGTGTATACATGTCAATCCCAATCGCCCAGTTCATCACCACCACCACCACCCCCAGGCAGCTTTCCCAACTTGGTGTCCATACGTTTGTTCTCTACATCTGTGTCTCAATTTCTGCCCTGCAAACTGGTTCATCTGTAGCATTTTCCTAGGTTGCACATATGTGCGTTAATATACAATATTTGCTTTTCACTTTCTGATTTACTTCACTCTGTATGACAGTCTCTAGATCCATCCACGTCTCAACAAATGATCCAATTTCATTCCTTTTTATGGCTGAGTAATATTCCATTGCATATATGTACCATATCTTCTTTATCCATTCATCTGTCAATGGGTATTTAGGATGCTTCCATGTTTTGGCTATTGTGAATAGTGCTGCAATGAACATTGGGGTGCATGTGTCTTTATGAATTATGGTTTTCTCTGGGTATACGCCCAGTAGTGTGATTGCTGGATCATAGGGTAATTCTATTTTTAGATTTTTAGGAAACCTCCATACTGTTCTCCATAGTGGCTGTATCAATTTACATTCCCACCAACAATGCAAGAGGGTTCCCTTTTCCCCACACCCACTCCAGCATTTGTTGTTTGTAGATTTTCTGATGATGCCCATTCTAACTGGTGTGAGGTGATACCTCATTGTAGTTGTGATTTGCATTTCTCTAGTAATTAGTGATGTTGAGCAGCTTTTCATGTGCTTCTTGGCCATCTGTATATCTTCTTTGGAGAAATGTCTATTTAGGTTTTTGGCCCATTTTTGGATTGGGTTGCTTGTTTTTTTAATATTGAGCTGCATGAGCTACTTATCTATTTTGCAGATTAAACCTTTATCCATTGATTCGTTTGCAAATATTTTCTCCCATTCTGAGGGTTGTCTTTCCGTCTTGTTTACGGTTTCCTTTGCTGTGCAGAAGCTTTGAAGTTTCATTACATCCCATTTGTTTATTTTTGTTTTTATTTCCATTACTCTAGGAGGTGGATCAAAAAAGATCTTGCAGTGATTTATGTCAAAGAGTATTCTTCCTCTGTTTTCCTCTAAGAGTTTTATAGTGTCTGGTCTTATATTTAGGTCTCGAATCCATTTTGAGTTTATTTTTGTGTATGGTGTTAGGGATTGTTCTAATTTCATTCTTTTACATGGAGCTGTCCAGTTCACCCAGCACCACTTATTGAAGAGCCTGTCTTTTCTCCATTGTATACCCTTGACTGCTTTGTCATAGATTAGTTGACAATAGGTGTGTGTGGGTTTATCTCTGGGCTTTCTATCTTGTGCCATTGATCTATGTTTATGTTTTTGTGCCAGTACCATATTGTCTTGATTACTGTAGCTTTGTAGTATAGCCTGAAGTCTGGGAGTCTGATTCCTCCAGCTCCGTTTTTATCCCTCAAGACTGATTTGGCCCTATGGGGTCTTTTCTGTTTCCATACAAATTTTAAGATTTTTTGTTTTAGTTTTGTAAAAAAATGCCATTGGATATTTGATAGAGATTGCATTGAATCTGTAGATTGCTTTGGGTGTATAGTCATTTTCATAATATTGATTCTTTCAATCCAAGAACATGGTATATCTCTCCATCTCTTTGTATCATCTTTAATTTCTTTCATCAGTGTCTTATAGTTTTCTTCATACACATCTTTTGTCTCCCTAGGTAAGGTTATTCCTAAGTATTTTATTCTTTTTGTTGCAGTGGTAAATGGGAATGTTTCCTTAATTTCTCTTTCATATTTTTCATCATTAGTGTATAGGAATGCAAAAGATTTCTGTGCATTAATTTTGTATCCTGCAACTTCACCAAATTCATTGATTAGCTCTAGTAGTTTTCTGGTGGCATCTTTAGGATTCTCTATGTATAGTATCATGTCATCTGCAAACACTGAGAGTGTTACTTCTTTTCCAATTTGTATTACATTTATTTCTTTTTCTTCTCTGATTGCCATGGTTATGATTTCCAAAACCATGTTGAATAATAGTGGTGGGAGTGGACATACTTGTCTAGTTCCTGATCTTAGAGGAAATGCTTTCAGGTTTTCACCATTGAAAATGATGCTTGCTGTGGGTTTTGTCATATATGGCCTTTATTATGTTGAAGTAAGTTCCCTCTATGCCCACTTTCTGGAGAACTTTTATCATAAATGGGTGGTGAATTTTGTCAAAGCTTTTTTCTGCATCTATCAAGATGGTCATATGGTTTTCATTCCTCAATTTGTTAATATGGTGTATCACATTGATTCATTTGTGTATATTGAAGAATCCTGGCCTCCCTGGGATAAATCCCACTTTATCATGGTGTAAGATCCTTTTAATGTTGTGTTGGATTCTGCTTGCTAGTATCTTGTTGAGGATGTTGGCATCTATATTCATCAGTGATATTGGTCTGTAATTTTCTTTTTTTTGTAGTATCTTTGTCTGGTTTTGGTATCAGGGTGATAGCAGCCTTATAGAATGAGTTTGGGAGTGTTTCTTCCTCTGCAATTTTTTGGAAGAGTTTGAGAAGGGTTTGTGTTAGTTCTTCTCTAAGTGTTTGCAGGAATTCACCTGTGAAGCCATCTGGTCCTGGACTTTTGTTTGTTGGAAGATTTTTAATCATAGTTTCAATTTCATTACTTGTGATTGTTCTGCTCATATTTTCTATTTCATCCTAGTTCAGTCTCGGAAGGTTATACATTTCTAAGAATTTGTCCATTTTATTGGCATAGAGTTTCTTGTAGTTGTCTCTTGTGATGCTTTGTTTTTCTGTGGTGTTTGTTGTAACTTCTCCTTTTTCATTTCTAATTTTATTGATTTGAGTCCTCTCCCTCTTTTTCTTGATGAGTCTGGCTAATGGTTTATCAATTTTGTTTATCTTCTCAAAGAACCAGCTTTTAGTTTTATTGATCTTTGCTATTGCTTTCTTTGTTTCTTTTCATTTATTTCTGCTCTGATCTTTATGATTTCTTTCCTTCTGCTAACTTTGGGTTTTGTTTGTTCTACTTTCTCTAGTTCCTTTAGGTGTAAGGTTAGATTGTTTATTTGAGATTTTTCTTGTTTCTTGAGGTAGGCTTGTATAGCTATAAACTTCCCTCTTAGAACTGCTTTTGCTGCATCCCATAGGTTTTGGAACATCGTGTTTTCACTGTCATTTTTCTCTAGGTGTTTTTTGATTTCCTCTTTTATTTCTTCAGTTATCTCTTGATTATTCAGTAACATATTGTTTGCCCTCCATGTGTTTGTGTTTTTTACGTATTTTTCCCTGTAATCATTTCTAATCTCATAGCATTGTGGTCAGAAAAGATGCTTGATAAGATTTCAATTTTCTTAAATGTACTGAGGCTTGATTTGTGACCCAAGATGTGATCTATCCTGGAGAATGTTCTGTGCACACTTGAGAAGAAAGTGTAATCTGCTGGGTTTGGATGGAATGTCCTATAAATATCAATTAAATCTATCTGGTAGACTGTGTCATTTAAAGCTTCTGTTTCTTATTTTTTCTCATTTTGGATGATCTGTCCATTGGTGTAACTGAGATGTTAAAGTCCCCACTATTATTTTGTTACTGTCGATTTCCTCTTTTAAAGCTGTTAGCAGTTGCCTTACATGTTGAGGTGCTCCTACATTGGGTGCATATTTATTTATAATTGTTATATCTTCTTCTTGGATTGATCCCTTGATCATTATGTAGTGTCCTTCCTTGTCTCTTGTAGCATTCTTTATTTTAAAGTATATTTTTTCTGATATGAGTATTACAACTCCAGCTTCTTTGATTTCCATTTGCATGGAATATCTCTTTCCATCCCCTCAATTTCAGTCTGTATGTGTCCCTAGGTCTGAAGTGCATCTCTTGTAGACAGCATATAGATGGGCCTTGTTTTTGTATCCATTCAGCATGGCAGTGTCTTTTGGTTGAGGCATTTAATGCATTCACGTTTAAGGTAATTATTGATATGTATGTTCCTATGACCATCTTCTTAATTGTTTTGGTTTGTTTTTGTAGGTCCTTTTCTTCTCTTGTATTTTCCACTTAAAGAATTTTCCTTAGCATTTGTTGTAGAGCTGGTTTGGTGGTGCTGAATTCTCTTACCTTTTGCTTGTCTGTAAAACTTTTGATTTCTCCCTCAAATCTGAATCAGCTCCTTGCTGGCTAGAGTAATCTTGGTTGTAGGGTCTTCCCTTTCATCACTTTAAATATATCGTGCCACTCTTTTCTGGCTTGTAGAATTTCTGCTGAGAAATCAACTTTTGACATTATGGGAGTTCCCTTGTATGTTATTTGTCATTTTTCCCTTGCTGATTTTAATAATTTTTCTTTGTCTTTAAATTTTGCTAATTTGATTACTATGTGTCTTGGTGTGTTTCTCCTTGGCTTTATCTTTTATGGGACTATCTTCACTTCCTGGACTTGGGCGGCTATTTCCTTTCCCATGTTAGGGAAGTTTTATACTATAATCTCTTCAAATATATTCTGTCATCCTTTCTCTCTCTCTTCTCCTTCTGGGACCCCTATAATGCGAATGTTGTTGCATTTAATGTTGTCCCAGAGGTCTCTTACACTGTCTTCATTTCTTTTCATTCTTTTGTCTTTATTCTGTTCTGTGGCAGTGAATTCCACCATTCTGTCTTCCAGGTCACTTATCCTCAGGTACTCTTCTGCCTCAGGTATGCTGCTACTTATTCATTCTAGTGTATTTTTCATTTCAGTTATTGTATTTTTCCTCTCTGTTTGTTTGTTCTTTACTTCTTCTAGGTCTTAGTTAAACATTTCTTCCATCTTCTCAATATTTGCCTCCATTTTTCTTCTGAGGTTCTGAATCATCTTCACTATCATTATTCTGAATTTTTTTTCTGGAAGGTTGCCCACCTCCCCTTCATTTAGTGGTTTTCTGGGGTTTTATCTTGTTCCTTCACCTGGTACATAGCCCTCTGTCTTTTCATCCTGTCTATCTTTCTGTGAATGTGGTTTTTGTTCCTCAGGCTGCAGGATTGTAGTTCTTTTTGCTTCTGCTGTCTGCACTCTCCTCGATGAGGCTATCTAAGAGGCTTGTGCAAGTTTCCTGATGGGAGGGGCTGGTGGTAGGTAGAGCTGACTGTTGCTCTGGTGGGCAGAGCTCAGTAAAACTTTAATCTGCTTGACTGCTTATGGGTGCAGCTGGGTTCCCTCCCTGTTGGTTGTTTGGCCTGGGCAACCCAACACTGGAGCCTACCTGGGCTCTTTGGTGGGGCTAATGACAGACTCTGGGAGGGCTCGTGCCAAGGAGTACTTCCCAGAACTTCCACTGCCCGTGTTCTTGTCCCAACGGTGAGCCACAGCCAGCCCCACTCCTGAAGGAGACCCTCCAACTCTAGCAGGTAGGTCTGGTTCAGTCTCCCCTGGGGCCACTGCTCTTTCCCCTGAGTCCCGATGTGCACACTACTTCGTGTGTGCCCTCCAAGAGTGTAGTCTCTGTTTCCCCCAGTCCTGTCAAAGTCCTGCAATCAAATCCGACTAGCCTTCAAAGTCTGATTCTCTAGGAATTCCTCCTGTCATTGCCGGACCTGCAGGTTGAGAACCCTGACGTGGGGCTCAGAACCTCCACTCCAGTGGGTGGACTTCTGTGGTATAAGTGTTCTCCAGTCTGTGTGTCACCCACCCAGCAGTTATGGGATTTGTTTTTACTGTGATTGTGCCCCTCCTACCATCTCATTGTGTCTTCTCTATTGTCTTTGGAAGTGGGATATATTTTTTGGTGAGTTCCAGTGTCTTCCTGTCGATTATTGTCCAGCAGCTAGTTGTGATATTGGTGTTCTCACAAGAGGGAATGAGAGCACGTCCGTCTACTCCATAATCTTGTTTCAGGGCCTTTAGTTAGCTTTTTATTTCTTGTTTTTGTTAGTGTTTTTGTTTCCATTACTTGTATTGGGTTGGATGGTTTTCTGTTTGTTTCATTGTTTTCTTATGTTGTGCTTAATTTGCTTTTTTGTTGTTTGTGTTTCTTTAGATTGTTTTTATTTTAATTTGTCTTGGGTTTTGTTTCTCTGTTTGTTTTCTTTTATTTATTTATTTATTATTTTATTTTATTTTATTTTTTTAATGAATATGTTGAAGTCTTAACTCTTAATTTATTTATTTATTTTTGCTGGGTTGCATCTTCGTTTCTTTGCAAGGGCTTTCTCTAGTTGTGGCAAGCAGGAGCCATTCTTCATCACGGTGCATAGGCCTCTCACTATCGCAGCCTCTCTTGTTGTGGAGCACAGGCTCCAGACGCGCAGGCTCAGTAGTTGTGGCTCACAGGCCGAGTTGCTCCGCGGCACGTGGGATCCTCCCAGACCAGGGCTCAAACCTGTGTCTCCTGCATTAGCAGGCAGATTCTCAACCACTGTATCACTAGGGAAGCCCTATTTTTTATTTTTTATGGTCATTATATGCTGCTTGCCGTGTCTTTCTTCCCCACCCTGGGTTCAACACTGAGCCCCCATTCTGGGAGTGCTGAGTCCAGGCAGTTAGAACACCAGAGAATTCTTGGCCCAAGGGAATATTAATCACTGCGAGCTCTCCCAGACGTTCCCATCTCAGCAACATGACCCAGCTCCACCACCTGCTTGTAAGCTCCAGTGCTGAAAGCCTCAGGCCAAACAACAAGCAAGACAGGAACACAGCCCAAACCATCAGAAGACAGGCTGCTTAAAGTCATACTAAGCTCACAGACACCCCAAACACACACACTGACACTGACATGGCCCTTCCCACCAGAGGGGCAAGACTCAACTCCAACCCCCAGAGTGCAGGCACCAGCCCTCCAATCAGGAAGCCTACACAAGCCCCTGGACCAAACTCACATACCAGGGTGCTGACACAAGAAGCAAGAGGAACTATGAGTCTGCAACCTGTGGAAAGGAGACAACAAACACAGTAAGTTAGACAAAATAAGATGACAGAGAAATATGTTGCAGATGAAGGAGCAAGGTAAAAAGTTACAAGACCAATAGGCAAGCTACATGAAAAAGAATTCAGAGTAAAGATACTAAAGATTATCCAGGCTCTCAGAAATAGAGTGGAGCACAGATCAAGAAGATACAAGAAATTTTTAACAAGACCCTAGAAGAACTAAAGAACAAACCGTGATGAACAGTAAGATAACTGAAATGGAAAATACACTAGAAAGAAGAAATAGCAGGGGTTTCCCTCGTGGTGCAGTGGTTGAGAGTCCACCTGACAATGCAGGTGACACAGGTTCGTGCCCTGGTCTGGGAAGATCCCATGTGCCACAGAGCAGCTGGGCCTGTGAGCCATGGCTGCTGAGCCTGTACGTCCAGAGCCTGTGCCCCACAATGGGAGAGGCCACAACAGTGAGAGGCCAGTGTGCCACAAAAAAAAAAAAAGAAGCAATAGCAGAATAACTGAGGCAGAAGAATGCATAAGTGAGCTGAAAGATAGAATGGTAGAAATAACTGCTGCTGAACAGAATAAAGAAAAAAGAATGAAAAGAAATAAAAACAGTCTCAGAGACTTCTGGGACAACATCAAATGCAACAACATTCAAATTACAGGGGTCCCAGATAAATAAGAGAAAGAGAAAGGGTCTGAGCAAATATTTGAAGAGATCATAGGCAAAAAATTCCCTAACGTGGGAAAGGAAATAGTCACCCAAGTGCAGAAAGCACAAAGAGTGGCATACAGGATAAACCCAAGGAGGAACAAGCAAAGACGCATATTAATCAAACTAATGAAAATTAAATTCAAAGCAAAAATGTTAAAGGAGCAAGGGAAAAGCAAAAAAATAACATACAGAAAATACACATAAGGTTATCAGCTGACATTTCAGTAGAAAATCTGCAGGCCAGAAGGGAGTGGCATGAAATATTTAAAGTGGTGAAAGGGAATAATCTACAAACAAGATTACTCTAACCAGCAAGAATCTCACTCAGACCCAATGAAGAAATCAAAAGCTTTACAGACAAGAAAAAGCTAAGAGAATTCAGCACCACCAAACCAGCTTTACAACAAATGCTAAAGGAACTTCTCTTGGTGGGAAACACAAGAAAAAAAAACTACCAAAACAAACCGAAAGCAATTTAAAAAATGGCAATAGGAACATACATATGGATAATTACCTTAAATGTAAATGGGTTAAATGCTCCAGCCAAAAGAGAGACTGGCTGAATGGATACAAAAACAAGACCCAAATATATGCTGTCTAAAAGAGACCCACTTCAGACCTAGGGAATCACACAGACTGAAAGTAAGCAAATGGAAAAAGGTATTTCATGCAAATGGAAATCAAAAGAAAGCTGGAATAAGAATACTAATATCAGACAAAATAGACTTTAAAATGAAGAATGTTACAAGAGACAAGTAAGGACATTGCATAATGATCAAGAGATCAATCCACAAAGAACATATAACAATTATAAATATATATGCACCCTACATAGGAGCACCTCAATATATAAGGCAAATGCTGACAGCCATAAAAGGGGAAATCAACAGTAACACAATAATAGTGGAATTTTAACACCCCACTTACACCAATGGATAGATCATAGAGACAGAAAATTATTAAGGAAACACAAGCCTTAAATGCCACATTAGACCAGATAGACTTAATCGATATTTATTGGACATTCCATCTGAAAGCATCAGAATACACTTTCTTTTTAAGTGCACATGGAACATTCCTTAGTATAGATCACATATTGGGTCACATATCAAGCCTTGGTAAATTTAAGGAAAATGAAATACTTTCAAGCATATTTTCCAATCACAACACTATGAGACTAGAAATCAATTAGGGAAAAAAACTGTATAAAACATAAACATGTGGAAGCTAAACAATATATTACTAAATAATCAATGTATCACTGAAAAATCAAAGGGGAGATCAAGAAATAAAGAAATACCTAGAGATGATAATGAAAACACAGCAAACTGAAGCCTATGGGACACAGCAAAAACAATTCCAAGATAGAAGTTTATATCAATATAGTCCTAGCTCAAGAAAAAGAAAAATCTCAAGTTAACAACTTATTCTTACACCTAAAACAACTAGAGAAAGAACATACAAAACCCAATCTTTGTAGAAGGAAAGAAATCATAAAGATCAGAGCTGAAATAAATGAAATAGAGATGAAGAAAACAACAGCAAAGATCTATGATACTAAAAGTGGGTTCTCTGAGAAGATAAACAAAATTGATAAACCATTAGCCAGAGTCAACAAGCAAAAAAGGGAGATGATCCAAATCAATTAAATTAGAAATGAAAACAGAACCTCCAACAGACACCACAAAAATACAAAGGATCATAAGAGACTACTTCTATAAGCAACCATATGGTAATAAAATGAGCAACCTAGAAGAAATGGACAAATTCTTAGAAAGGTCCAATCTTCCAATACTGAACCAGGAAGAAATAGAAAATATAAACAGACTAATCACAAGTACTGAAATTGAAAGTGTGATTTAAAATCTTCCAACAAACAAAAGTCCAGGGCCAAATGACTTCACAGGCAAATTATATCAAACATATAGAGAAGAGTTAACATCTGCCTTCTGAAACTCTTCCAAAAAATTGCAGTGGAAGGACCACTCCCAAGCTCATTTGATGGGGCCACAATTACCTTAATATCAAAAGCAGACAAAAATATCCCAAAAAAAGAAAATTACATGCCACTATCACTGATAAACATAGAAGCAAAAATCCTCAACAAACTACTAGCAAACAGAATCCAACAAAACATTAAAGGGATCATACACCCTGATAAAGTAGAATTTACCCTAGGGATGCGAGGATTTTTCAATACACAAACATCAAGCAATTTGGTACACCACATTAACAATTGAAGAATAAAAAACTATATGATCACCTCAATAGATGCAGAAAAATCTTTTTGACAAAATTGAATTCAAATTTATTATAAAAACTCCAAAAATTGGGCTTAGAGTGAACCTACCTCAAGATACGAAAGGCCATAAACAAAAAACCTACAGCTAACATCATACTCAGTGGAGAAAACCTGAAAGTATTTCTCTCAGATGAGGAAGAAGACAGGATGTCCACTCTCACCAGTTTTATTCAACATAGTTTTGGAAGTCCTGGCAAAGGCTATTAGAGAAGAAAAAGAAATAAAATGAACCCAATTTGGAAAAGAAGAAGTAAACCTCACTGTTTGCAGATGGCATGGTACTAAATATACAAAATCCTAAAGATGTTACCATAAACTACTAGAGCTCATCAATGAATTTTGTAAAGTTGCAGGATACAAAATTAATACACAGAACTCTCTTGCATTACTATACAGTAATGATGAAAAATCTGAAAGAGAAATTAAGGAAACACTCCCATTTACCATTGCAAAAAAAGAATAAAATACATAGGATTAAACCTACTTAAGGAGACAAAAGACCTGTATGCAGAAAACGATAAGACACTGATGAAAGAAATTAAAGATGATACAAACAGAAGGAGAGATATACCATGTTCTTGGATTGAAAGAATCAACATTGTGAAAATGACTATAGTACCCAAAGCAATCTACAGATTTAATGTGATCCCTATCAAATTACCAATGGCATTTTTCAGAGAATTAGAATAAAAATTTCACAATTTATATGGAAACACAAAAGACCCTGAATAGCCAAAGCAATCTTGAGAAAGAAAAACGGAGCAGGAGGAATCAGGATCCCTGACTTCAGACTACACTACCAAGCTACAATAATCACGACAGTGTGGTACAGGCACAAAAACAGAAATATACATCAGTGGAACAGGATAGAAAGCCCAGAGGTAAACCCACACACATATGGTCACCTTATTTTTGATAAAGGAGGAAAGAATATACAATGGAGAAAGACAGCTTCTTCAATAAGTGGTGCTGAGAAAACTGGACAGCTGCATGTAAAAGAATGAAATTAGAACACTCCCTAACACTGTACTAAAAACATAAATAAATAAACTCAAAATGGATTAAAGACCTAAATGTAAGGCTGGATACTGTGAAACTCTTCGAAGAAAATATAGGCAGAACATTCTTTCTTTCTTTCTTTCTTTTTTTTTTTTTTTGCAGTATGTAGGCCTCTCACTGTTGTGGCCTCTCCCATTGCTGAGCACAGGCTCTGGGCGAGCAGGCTCAAAGGCCATGGCTCACGGGCCCAGCCACTCCGCGGCATGTGGGATCCTCCTGGACTGGGGTACAAACCCATGTCCTCTGCATCGGCAGGTGGACTCTCAACCACTGTGCCACCAGGGAAGCCCAAGCAGAACATTCTTTGACATAAATCACAGCAAGATCTTTTTTGATCCACCACCTAGAGTAATGAAAATAAAAACAAAGGTAAACAAGTGGGACCTAATGAAATTTAAAAGCTTTTGCACAGCAAAGGAAACCACAAACAAAACAAAAAGACAGCCCTCATATTGGGAGAAAATATTTGCAAATGAAGCAACTGACAAAGGATTAATCTCCAAAATATACAAACAGCACATGCAGCTCAATAAAAAAAAAAAAGCCAATCAAAACCAGACAGAAGTGCTTCCCTGGTGGTGCAGTGGTTGAGTCTGCCTGCCAATGCAGGGGACACGGGTTCGTGCCCCAGTCCAGGAAGATCCCACATGCCACGGAGTGGCTGGGCCCATGAGCCATGGCCATTGAGCCTGCGTGTCCAGAGCCTGTGCTCCACAACGGGAGAGGCCACAACAGTGAGAGGCCCACATACTGCAAAAAAAAAAAACTGGACAGAAGATCTAAATAGACATTTCTCCAAAGACATATAGATGGCCAGAAAGCACATGAAAAGATGCTCAACATCACTAATTATTAGAGAAATGCAAATCAAAACTACAGTGAGGTATCACCTCACACTGGTCAGATTGGCCATCAGCAAAATATCTACAAACGAGGGGAGGAGCTTCAAGATGGTGGAAGCGTAAGACGTGGAGATCACCTTCCTCTCTACAAATATATCAGAAATACATCTACATGTGGAACAGCTCCTACAGAACACCTACTGAATGCTGGCAGAAGACCTCAGACCTCCCAAAAGACAAGAAATTCCCCACGTACCTGGGTAGGGCAAAAGAAAAAAGAAAAAACAGAGACAAAAGAATAGGGATGGGATCTGCACCACTGGGAGGGAGCTGTGAAGGAGGAAATGTGTCCACACACTAGGAAACCCCTTCATGGGCAGACAATGCGGGTGGTGGAGGGGTGAAGCTTTGGAGCCATGGATCAGAGCATAGCAACAGGGTGCAGAGGGCAAAGCAGAGAGATTCCCACACAGAGGATCAGTGCAGACCAGCACTAATCAGCCCGAGAGGCTTGTCTGCTCATCCGCCGGGATGGGCAGGGGCTGGGAGCTGAGGCACAGGCTTCGGAGGTTGGATCCCAGGGAGAGGACTGGAATTGGCTGCATGAACATAGCCTGAAGGGGGCTAGTGTGCCACGGCTAACTGGGAGGGAGTCCGGGAAAAGTCTGGAGCTGCTGAAGAGGCAAGACTTTTTCTTGACTCTTTGTTTCCTGATGCGTGAGGAGAGGGGATTAAGAGCACAGCACAAAGGAGCTCCAGAGACTGGTGTGAGCTGCAGCTATCAGCGAGGACCCCAGAGATGGGCAGGGGATGCTAAGGCTGCTGCTGCAGCCACCGAGAAATCTGAAGCACAGGTCATGATCCACACCTCCCCTCGCAGGAGACTGTGCAGCCCACCACTGCCGGGGTCCCGTGACCCAGGGACAACTTCCCTGGGAGGATGTACAGCGTGTCTCAGGCTGCTAAAATGTCATGCCAGGCTCTGCCGCCACAGTCTCGCCCTGCATCTGTACCCCTACATCCCCCTGACTTCAGTGAGCCAGAGCCACCGAATCAGATGCTCCTTCAACCCCGTCCTCTCTGGGCGAAGAACAGACGCCTTCAGGCAACCTACACACAAAGGTGGGCCCAAATACAAACCTGAACACTGAGAGCTCGGCAAACAAAGAAGAGAAAGGGAAATTTCTACCAGCAGCCTCAAGAGCAGAGGATTAAATCTCCAGAATCAATGTGATGTACCCTGCATCTGTGGAATACCTGAATAGACAACGAATCATCCCAAATTGAAGAGGTGGACTTTGGCAGCAAAGATATATTTTCCCCCCTTTTTCTCTTGTGAGTGTGCATGAGTGTGCTTCTGTGTGTGATTTTCTCTGTATAGTTTTGCTTTTACCATTTGTCCTAGGGTTCTTTTTTTTTGTTTTAGTTTTTTACTTTATTTTATTTTATTGTCTCTTCTTTCTTTCTTTCTTTCTACTTTCTCTCCCTTTTATTCTGAGCCGTGTGGATGAAAGGCTCTTGGTGCTCCAACCAGGCGTCAGGGCTGTGCCTCTGAGGTGGAAGAGCCAAGATCTGGACACTGGTCCACAACAGACCTCCCAGATCTAAGTAAAAACAAACGGTGAAAATCTCGCAGAGATCTCCATCTCAATGTGAAAACCCAACTTCACTCAAGGACCAGCAAGCTACACTGCAGGACACCCTATGCCAAACAACTAGCAAGACAGGAACACCACCCCACCCATTAGCACACAGGCTAAAATCATAATAAGGCCACAGACACCCCAAAAAACACCACCAAACGTGGACCTGCCCACCAGAAAGACAAGATCCAGCATCATCCACCAGAACACAGGCACTAGTCCCCTCTACCAGGAAGCCTACACAACCCACTGAACAAGCCTTAGCCACTGGGGACAGACACCAAAAAAAACGGGAACTACGAACCAGCAGCCTGCAAAAAGGAGACCCAAAACACAGTAAGTTAAGTAAAATGAGAAGACAGAAAAACACACAGAAGATGAAGGAGCAAGGGAGACACCAACCAGACCTAACAAATGAAGAGGAAATAGGCAGTCTACCTAAAAAAGAATTCAGAATGATAGTAAGGTTGATCCAAAATCTAGGAAATAGAATAGAGATAAAAAAACAAACGTTTAACAAGGACTTAGAAGAACTAAAGGGCATACAAACAGTGATGAAAAACACAATAAATGAAATTAAAAATTCTCTAGAAGGGATAAACAGCACAATAACTGGGGCAGAAGAATGGATAAGTGACCAGGAATACAAAATAGCAGAAATAAATACTGCAGAGCAGAATAAAGAAAAAGGAATGAAAAGAATTGAAACAGTCTCAGACACCACTGTGACAACATTAAACACACCAACATTCGAATTATAGGGGTCCCACAAGAAGAAGAGAAAAAGAAAGAGACTGAGAAAATATTTGAAGAGATTATAGTTGAAAATTTCCTAACATGGGAAAGGAAATAGTTAATCAAATAGAGGATGCACAGAGAGTCACATACAGGATAAATCCAAGGAGAAACATGCCAAGACACATATTAATCAAACTATCAAAAATTAAATAAAAAGAAAACATATTAAAAAGCAGCAAGGGAAAAACAACAAGTAACACACAAGGGAATCCACATAAGGTTAACAGCTGATCTTTCAGCAGAAACTCTGCAAGCCTGAAGGGACTGGCAGGACATATTTAAAGTGATGAAGGAGAAAAACCTGCAACCATGATTACTCTACCCAGCAAGGATCTCATTCAGATTTGATGAAGAAATAAAGACCTTTACAGGCAAGAAAAAGCTAAGAGAATTCAGCACCACCAAACCAGCTTTACAATAAGTGCTAAAGGAATTTCTTTAGACAGGAAACACAGGAGAAGGAAAAGACCTACAATAACAAACCCTAAACAATTAAGAAAATGGGAATAGGGACATACATATCGATAATTACCTTAAATGGAAATGGATTAAATGCTCCAACCAAAAGACATAGACTGGCTGAATGGATGCAAAAAGAGACCCATATATATGCTGTCTACAAGAGACCCACTTCAGACCTAGGAACACATACAGAGTGAAAGTGAGGGGACGGAAAAAGATATTCCATGCAAATGGATATCAAAAGAAAGCTGGAGTAGCAATTCTCATATCAGACAAAATAGACTTTAAAATAAAGACTATTACAAGAGACAAAGAAGGACACTACATAATGATCAAGTGGTCGATTCAAGAAGAATATATAACAATTGTAAATATTTATGCACCCAATATAGGAGCACCTCACTACATAAGGCAAATGCTGACAGCCATAAAAGGGGAAATCAACAGTAACAAAATCGTAGTAGGGGATTTGAATACCTCAATTTCACCAATGGACAGATCAACCAAAATGAAAATAAATGAGGAAACACAAGCTTTAAGTTATAAACTAAACAAGATGGACTTAATTAATATTTATAGGACATTCCATCTAAAAACAACAGAATACAATTTCTTCTCAAGTGCTTATGGAACATTCTCCAGGATACATCATACCTTGGGACACAAATCAAGCCTTGGTAAATTTACGAAAATTGGAATCGTATCAAGTATCTTTTCCGACCACAACATTATGAGACTAGATATCAATTACAGGAAAAACTCTGTAAAAAATACAAACACATGGAGGCTAAACAAAGCACTACTTAGTAACCAAGAGATCACTGAAGAAATCAAGAGGAAATCAGAAAATACCTAGAAACAAATGACAATGAAAACACGATGACCCAAAACCTATGGGATGCAGCAAAAGCAGTTCTAAGAGAGAAGTTCATAGCAATACGATCCTACCATAAGAAACAAGAAATGTCTCAAATAAACTACCTAACCTTATGCCTAAAGCAATTAGAGAAAGAAGAACAAAATAACCCCAAATTTAGCAGAAGGAAAGAAATCCTAAAGATCAGATCAGAAATAAATGAAAAAGAAATGAAGGAAACGATAGCAAAGATCAATGAAACTAAAAGCTAGTTCTTTGAGGAGATAAAAAAAAATGATACACCATTAGCCACACTCAACAAGAAAAAAAGGGAGAAGATTCAAATCAATAGAATTAGAAATAAAAAAGGAGAAGTAACAACTGGCACTGAAAAATACTAAGGATCATGATAGAGTACTACAAGCAACAATAGGCCAATGAAATGGACGACCTGGAAGAAATGAACAAACTCTTAGAAATGCACAACCTTCCAAGATTAAACCAGGAAGAAATAGAAAATATGAACAGACCAATAACAAGCACTGAAATTGAAACTGTGACTAAAAATCTTCCAACAAGCAAAGAACAGGGCCAGATGGGTTCACAGGCAAATTCTATCAAACATTCAGAGAAGAGCTAACACCTATCGTTCTCAAAATCTTCCAAAATACAGCAGAGAGAGGAAAACTCCCAAACTCATTCTACGAGGACACCACCACCCTGATACCAAAACCAGACAAAGATGTCACAAAGAAAGAAAACTACAGGCCAATATCACTGATGAACATAGATGCAAAAATCCTGAACAGAATACTAGCAAACAGAATCCAACAGCACATTGAAAAGATCATGCACCATGATCAAGTGGGGTTTATCCGAAGAATGCAAGGATTCGTCAATATACGCAAATCAATCATTGTGATTCACTGTATTAAAAAATTGAAGGAGAAAAACCATATGATCATCTGAATAGAGGCAGAGAAAGCTTTTGACAAAATTCCACACCCATTTATGATAAAAATCCTCCAGAATGTAGGAATAGAGGTAACTTTCCTCATCTTAAAAAAGGCCAAATATGACAAACCCACAGCCAACATTGTCCTCAATGGTGAAAAACTGAAACCATTTCCACTAATATCAGGAACAGGACAAGGTTACCCACTCTCATCTCTATCATTCAACATGGTTTTGAAAGGTTTAGCCACAGGAATCAGAGGAGAAAAAGAAATAAAGGAATCAAACTCAGAAAACAAAAAGTAAAGCTCTCACTCTTTGCAGGTGGCATGATACTATACATAGAGAATGCTAAAGATGCTACCAGAAAACTACGGGAGCTAATCAATGAATTTGGTAATGTAGCTGAATACAAAATTAATGCACAGAAATCTCTAGCAGTCCTATACACTACCGATGAAAAATCTGCATGTGAAATTAGAAAACACTCCCATTTACCATTGCAACATAAAGAATAAAATATCTAGGAATAAACCTACCTAAGGAGACAAAAGAACTGTATGCAGAAAATTATAAGAAACTGATGACAGAAATTAAAGATGATACAAATAGATGGAGACATATACAATGTTCTTGGATTGGAAGCATCAACATTGTGAAAATGACTCTACTACCCTAAGCAATCTACAAGTTCAATGCAATCCCAATCAAACTACCACTGGTACTTTTCACAGAACTAGAACATAAAAGTTCACAATTTGTATGGAAACACAAGAGACCCCAAATAGACAAAGCAATCTTGAGAAACAAAAACGGATCTGGAGGAATCAGCTCCCTGACTTCAGACTATACTACAAAGCTACAGTAATCAAGACAGTATGGTACTGGCTCAAAAAAAGAAATATAGATCAATGGAACAGGATAGAAAGCCCAGAGATAAACCCACACACATATGGCCACCATATCTTTGATAAAGCAGGTAAGAATATACAGTGGAGAAAAGACAGGCTCTTCAATAAGCAGTGCTGGGAAAATGGACAGTAATATGTAAAAGTATGAAATTAGAACACTCCCTAACACCACACACAAAAATAAACTCAAAATGGGTTACAGACCTAAATGTGTGACCAGTCACTATCCAATTCTTACATGAAAACATAGGCAGAACACTCTATGACATAAATCACAACAAGATTCTCTTTGACCCACCGCCTACAGAAATAGAAATAAAAACAAAAATAAACAAATGGGACCTAATGAAACTTAAAATCTTTTGCACAGCAAAGGAAACCATAAACAAGACGAAAAGACAATCCTCAGAATGGGCAAAAATATTTGCAAATGAAGCAACTGACAAAGGATTAATCTCCAAAATTTACAAGTAGCATATGCAACTCAATATCAAACAAACAAACAAACAAAATTCCAAAAATTGTCAGAAGACCTAACTAGACATTTCTCCAAAGAAGATATACAGATTGCCAATAAACATATGAAAGAATGTTCAACATCATTAATCATTAGAGAAATGCAAATCAAAACTACAATGAGATATCATCTCACACCAATCAGAATGGCCTTCATCAAATAATCTACAAACAATAAATGTTAGAGAGGGTGTGGAGAAAGGGAACTCTCTTGCACTGTTGGTGAGAATGTAAAATGATACAGCCACTATGGAGAACAGTATGGAGGTTCCTTAAAAAACTAAAAATAGAACTACCATATGATCCAGCAATACCATTATTGGGCATATATCCTAAGAAAACCATAATTCAAAAAGAGTCATGTACCAAAATGTTCATTGCAGCTCTATTTACAATAGTCAGGACATGGAAGCAACCTAAGTGCCCACCAACAGACAAATGGAAAATTAAGATGTGGCACATATATACAATGGAATATTACTCAGCCGTACAAAGAAACGAAATTGAGATATTTGTAGTGAGGTGGATGGACCTGGAGTCTGTCATACAGAATGAAGTAAGTCAGAAAGACAAATACCTTATACTAACACAAATATATGGGATCTAAGGGGAAAAAAATTATCATGAAGAACATAGGGGCAAGACGGGAATAAAGACACAGACCTTCTAGAGAATGGACTTGAGGATATGGGGGGGGGGAAGGTAAGCTGTGACAAAGTGAGAGAGTGGCATGGACATATATACACTACCAAACATAAAATAGATAGCTAGTGGGAAGCAGCCACATAGCATGGGCAGATCAGCTCGGTGCTTTGTGACGACCTAGAGGGGTGGGATACGGAAGGTGGGAGGGAGGGAGAAGCAAGAGGGAAGAGATATGGGAACATATGTATATGTATAACTGATTCACTTTGTTATAAAGCAGAAATTAACACACCATTGTAAAGCAATTATACTCCAATAAAGATGTTACAAGATATCTACAAACAATAGATGCTGGAGAGTGTGTGGAAAAAAGGGAACCCTCTTGCACTGTTGGTGGGAATGTAAACTAATACAGCCACTATGGTGAACAGTATGGAATTTCGTTAAAAAAATAAAAATAGGGACTTCCCTGGTGGCGTAGTGGTTGAGAATCTGCCTACTAATGTAGGGGACACGGGTTCAAGCCCTGGTCTGGGAAGATCCCACATGCCGCCGAGCAACAAGGCCCATGACCCACAACTACTGAGCCTGCACGTCTGGAGCCTGTGCTCTGCAACAAGTGAGGACATGAGAGTGAGAGGCCCGTGCACCGCGATGAAGAGTGGCCCCCGCTGCCACAACTAGAGAAAGCCCTTGCACAGAAACAAAGACCCAACACAGCCAAAATTAAATATAAATAAAGAAATTAAAAGAAGACTCAACATTAAAAAAATTAAAAAAATAAAAATAATAAAAAAAAGAACTACCATGTGACCCAGCAAATTCACTGCTAAGCATATCTCTGGGGAAAACCATAATTTGAAATGATTCATGTTCCCTGGTGTTCATTGCATCACTATTTACAATAGCCAGGACATGGAAGCAACCTACATGTCCATCAACAGAGGAATGGATAAAGGTGTGTTACATATATACAATGGAATTCTTTTTTTTAACTTCTTTATTGGAGTATAATTGCTTTACATTGGTGTGTTAGTTTCTGCTTTATAACAAAGTGAATCAGTAATACATATACATATGTCCCCATATCTCTTCCCTATTGGGTCTCCCTCCCTCCCACCTTCCATACCCCAACCCTCTAGGTGGTCACAAAGCACAGAGCTGATCTCCCTGTGCTACATTTAGGTCCTTAAACCATTTTGAGTTTATTTTTGTGTATGGTGTTACGGAGTGTTCTAATTTCATTCTTTTACATGTAGCTCTCCAGTTTTCCCAGCATCACTTATTGAAGAGGCTGTCTTTTCTCAACTGTATATTCTTGCCTCCTTTATCAAAGATAAGGTGACCATATGTGCATGGTTTTATCACTGGGCTTTCTATCCTGTTCGATTGACCTATATTTCTGTTCTTCTGCCAGTACCATACTGTCTTGATTACTGTAGCTTTGTAGTATAGTCTGAAATCAGGGAACCTGATTCCTCCAGCTCCATTTTTCGTTCTCAAGATTGCTTTGGCTATTTGGGGTCTTTTGTGTTTCCATACAAATTGTGAAATTTTTTTCTACTTCTGTGAAAAATGCCAGTGATAGTTTCATTGGGATTGCATTAAATCTGTAGACTGCTTTGGGTAGTATAATTATTTTCACAATGTTGATGCTTCCAATCCAAGAACATGGTATATCTCTACATCTATTTGTATCATCTTTAATTTCTTTCATCAGTGTCTTACAGTTTTCTGCATACACATCTTTTGCTTCCTTAGGGAGGTTTATTCCTAGATATTTTATTCTTTATGTTGCAAAGGTAAATGGGAGTGTTTTCTAATTTCACTTGCAGATTCTTCATCATTAGTGTATAGGAATGCTAGAGATTTCTTTGCATTAATTTTGTATCTTGCTACTTTACCAAATTCATTGATTAGCTCTAGTAGTTTTCTGATAGCATATTTAGGATTCTCTATGTAGAGTATCATGTCTTCTGAAAACAGTGGCAGCTTTACTTCTTCTTTTCTGCTTTGGATTCCTTTTATTTCTTTTTATTCTCTTATTGCTGTGGCTAAAACTTCCAAAACTATGTTGAATAATAGTGGTGAGAGTGGGCAACCTTGTCTTGTTCCTGATCTGAGTGGAAATGTTTTCAGTTCTTCACCATTGAGGACGATGTCGGCTGTGGGTTTGTCGTATATGGCCTTTATTATCTTGAGGAAAGTTCCATCTATGCCTACATTCTGGCGGGTTTTTTTCATAAATGGGTGTTGAATTTTGTCAAAAGGTTTTTCTGCATCTATGGAGATAATCTTATGGTTTTTATCCTTCAGTTTGTTAATATGGTTTTTCACATTGATTGATTTGCATATATCAAAGAATCCTTGCATTCCTGGAATAAAACTCACTTGATCATGGTGTATGATCCTTTGAATGTTCAGCTGGATTCTTTTTGCTTGAATTTTGTCGAGGAATTTTGCATCTATGTTCACTGTTGTTGGGCTGCACTATTTTTTTTTTTTTTTTACATAATTGTCTGGTTTTGGTATCAGGGTGATTGTGGCCTCATAGAAGGAGTTTAGGAGTGTTCCTCCCTCTGCTATATTTTGGAGGAGTTTGAGAAAGATAAGTGTTAGCTCTTCTCTAAATGTTTGATAGAATTCGCCTGTGAAGCTATCTGGTCCTGGGCTTTTGTTTGTTGGGAGATTTTTAATCATAGTTTCAATTTCAGTGCTTGTGATTGGTCGGTTCATATTTTCTATCTCCTCCTGGTTCAGTCTCAGAAGGTTGTGCATTTCTAAGAATTTGTCCATTTCTTCCAGGCCGTCCATTTTATTGGCATATAGTTGCTTGTAGTACTCTATCATGATCCTTTGTATTTCTGCACTGTCAGTTATTACTTCTCCTTTTTCATTTCTAATTCTATTGATTTGCGTCTTCTCCCTTTTTTTCTTGATGAGTCTGGCTAATGGTTTATCAATTTTGTTTATCTTCTCAAAGAACCAGCTTTTAGTTTTATTAATCTTTGCTATCATTTCCTTCATTTCTTTTTCATTTATATCTGATCTGATCTTTATGATTTCTTTCCTTCTGGTAACTTTGGGATTTTTCTGTTCTTCTTTCTCTAATTGCTTTAGGTATAAAGTTAGGTTGTTTACTTGAGATGTTTCTTATTTCTTAAGGTAGGGTTGTATTGCTATAATTTTCCCTCTTAGAACTCCTTTTGCTGCATCCCATAGGTTTTGGGTCGTCGTGTTTTCATTGTCATTTGTTTCTAAGTATATTTTGATTT
The DNA here is from genome assembly GCF_949987515.2 of Delphinus delphis. Taxonomy (NCBI): domain Eukaryota; kingdom Metazoa; phylum Chordata; class Mammalia; order Artiodactyla; family Delphinidae; genus Delphinus; species Delphinus delphis. Next base: position 64,018,878 of record NC_082704.1, on the reverse strand, counting down.
CCTGTTTGATTTCTTCAGTGATCTCTTTATTGAGTAGTGTATTGTTTAGCCTCCATGTGTTTGTATTTTTTACAGGTTTTTTCCTGTAAGTGATACCTAGTCTCATAGCGTTATCATCGGAAAAGATACTTGATACAATTTCAATTTTCTTAAATTTACCAAGGCTTGATTTGTGAACCAAGGTATGATCTATCCTGGAGAATATTCCATGAGCACTGGAGAAGAATGTGTATTCTGTTGTTTTTGGATGGAATGTCCTATAAATATCAATTAAGTCCATTTTGTTTAATGTATCATTTAAAGCTTGTGTTTCCTTATTTACTTTCATTTTGGATGATCTGTTCATTGATGAAAGTGGGGTGTTAAATTTCCCTACTATGATTGTGTTACTGTCGATTTCCCCTTTTATGGCTGTTAGTATTTGCCTTATGTATTGAGGTGCTCCTATGTTGGGTGCATAAATATTTCAATTGTTATATCTTCTTCTTGGATTGATCCCTTGATCATTATGCAGTGTCCTTCTTTTTCTCTTGTAACAGTCTATTTTTTTAATGTCTATTTTGTCTGATATGAGAATTGCTACTCCAGCTTTCTTTTGATTTCCATTTACATGGAGTATCTTTTCCCGTCCATCACTTTCAGTCTGTATGTGTCCCTATTTCTGAAGTTGGTCTCTTTTAGACAGCACATATACAGGTCATGTTTTGTGTCCATTCAGCCAGTCAATGTCTTTTGTTTGGAGCATTTAATCCATCTACAACTGAGGTAATTATCTATATGTATGTTCCTGTTACCATTTTCTTAATTGTTTTGTGTTTGTTATTGTAGGTTTTTTTCCTTCTCTTGTGTTTCCTGCCTAGAGAAGTCCCTTTACTATTTGTTGTAAAGCTGGTTTGGTGGTGCTTAATTCTCTTAGCTTTTGCTTGTTTGTAAAGCTTTTAATTTCTCCATCAAATCTGAATGAGATCCTTCCTGTGTAGAGTAATCTTGGTTGTAGGTTTTTCTCCATGATCACTTTAAATATGTCCTGCCACTCCCTTCTGGCTTGTAGAGTTTCTGCTGAAAGATCAACTGCTATCCTTCTGGGGATTCCCTTGTATGCTATTTGTTGTTTTTCCCTTGCTGCTTTTAATATGTTTTCTTTGTATTTAATTTTTGTCAGTTTGATTGATATGTGGCTTGGCATGTTTCTAATTGGATTTATCCTGTATGGGACTCTCTGTGCTTCCTGGACTTGATTAACTATTTCCTTTCCCATATTAGGGAAGTTTTCAACTATAGTCTCTTCAAATATTTTCTCAGTCCCTTTCTTTTTCTCTTCTTCTGGCACCCCTGTAGTTCAAATGTTGGTGCATTTAATGTTGTCCCAGAAGTCTCTGAGACTGTCCTCAATTGTTTTCATTCTTTTTTCTGTATTGCACTCTGCAGTCGTTATTTCCACTATTTTATCTTCCAGGTCACTTATTTGTTCTTCCTCCTCAGTTATTCTACTGTTGATCCCTTCTAGAGAATTTTTAATTTCCTTTATTGTGTTGTACATCACTGTTTGTTTGCTCTTTAGTTCTTCTAGTTCCTTGTTAAACGTTTCTGTATTTTCTCTATTCTATTTCCTTCATTTTGTATCAACTTTACTATTGTTATTCTGAATTCTTTTTCAGGTAGACTGCCTATTTCCTCTTCATTTGTTAGGTCTCGTGGGTGTTTGCCTTGCTCCTTCATCTGCTGTGTGTTTCTCTGTCTTCTCATTTTGCTTAACTTACTGTGTTTCCGGTCTCCTTTTCTCAGGCTGCACGTTCATAGTTCCCATTGTTTTTGTTGTCTGTCCTCAGTGGTGAAGTTTGGTTCAGTGTGTTGTGTAGGCTTCCTGGTGGAGGAGACGAGTGCCTTTGTTCTGGTGGATGAGGGTGGATCTTGTCTTTCTGATGGGCAGGTCCATGTTTGGTGGTGTGTTTTGCAGTGTCTGTGGCCTTATTATGAGTTTAGGCAGCCTCTGTTCTAATGGTTGGGGTTATGTTCCTGTCTTGCTAGTTGTGTGGCATAGGGTGTCCCGCGCTGTTGCTTGCTGGTCATTGAGTGGAGCTGGGTCTTGGCGTTGAGATGGAGATCTCTGGGAGATTTTTGCCATTTGATATTATGTGGAGTTGTGAGGTCTCTTGTGGACCAGTGTCCTGAACTTGGCTCTGCCACCTCAGAGGCACAGCCCTGATGCCTGTCTGGAGCACCAAGAGCCTGTCATCCACATAGCTCAGAAGAAAAGGGAGAAAAAAAAGTAAGAAAGAAGAGGATAAAATAAAATAAAGTAAAATAAAATAAAGTTATTAATATAAAATATAATTATTAAAAAATTTTAAGTAATAAAAAATTTGAAAGGAAAGAAAGAAAGAAAGACGAGAGCAACCAAACCAAAACACAAATCCACCAATGATAACAAGTGCTAAAAACTATACTTAAGGGGAAAAAAATGTATAGACAGAACCCTAGGACAAATGGTAAAAGCAAATCTATACAGACAATGTCACACACAGAAGCATACTCATACACACGCACAAAAAGAGAAAGAGGGAAATTATATGTATATATATGTATATATCATTGCTCCCAAAGTCCACCTCCTCAATTTGGGATTATTCGTTGTCTATTCAGGTATCCCACAGATGCAGTGTACATCAAATTGATTGTGAAGATTTAATCCGCTTCTCCTGAGGTTGTTGGGAGATATTTCCCTTTCTCTTCTTTGTTCGTACAGCTCCTGGTGTTCAGCTTTGGATTTGGTCGTGCCTCTGCGTGTAGGCCACCTGAGGGCATCTGTTCTTCGCTCAGACAGGACTGGGTTAAAGGAGCAGTTGATTCGGGGGCTCTGGCTCACTCAGGTCAGGGAGAGGGAGGGGTACGGTGTGTTGGTTGAGCCTGTGGCAGCAGAGGCTGTCATGATGTTGCACCACCCTGAGGTGTGCTGTGTGTTCTCCCGGGGAAGTTGTTCTTGGATCACGGGACCCTGGCAGTGGTGGGCTCCTGGGAGGGGCGGTATGGATAGTGACCTGTACTTGCACACAGGCTTCTTGCTGGCTGCAGCAGCAGCCTTAGTGTCTCATGCCCATCCCTGGGGTCCACGCTGATAGCCACGGCCCACGCCCGTCTCTGGAGCTCCTTTAAGCAGTGCTCTTAATCACCTCTCCTCGGGCATTAGGAAACAAAGAGGCAAGAAAAAGTCTCTTGCCACTTCGGCAGTTCCAGAACTTTTCCCGGACTCCCTCCAGGCTACCCATGGTGCACTAGCCCCCTTCAGTCTGTGTTCACGAAGCCAACCCCAGTCCTCTCCCTGGAATCCGACCGAAGCCGGAACCTCAGCTCCCAGCCCCCGCCCATCCTGGCGGGTGAGCAGACAAGCCTCTCGGGCTCATGCGTGCTGTTTGGCACTGATCCTCTGTGCAGGAATCTCTCTGCTTTGCCCTCTGCACCCCTGTTGCTGCACTGTCCTCTGAGGCTCCAAAGCTATCCTCCTCCGACACCCGCAGTCTCTGCCCCCGAAGGGGCTTCCTAGTGTCTGGAAACCTTTCCTCTTTCACAGCTCCCTCCAACTCTTGCAGGTCCTTTCCCTATTCTTTTGTCTCTGTTTTTTCTTTTTTCTTTTGCCCTACCCAGGTACATGGGGAATTTCTTGCCTTTTGGGAGGTCTGAGGTCTTCTGCCAGCATTCAGTAGGTGTTCTGTAGGAGTTGTTCCACATGTAGATGTATTTCTGATGTATTTGTAGGGAGGAAGGTGATCTCTGGGTCTTACTCTTCCGCCATCTTGAAGCTCTGCATACAATGGAATATTAATCAGCCATTTAAAAGGAACAAAATAATGCCATTTGCAGAGAGGTGGATGGACCTAGAGATTGTCATACAGAGTGAAGTAAGTCAGAAGGAGATAAACAAATATCATATAATATTGCTTATATGTGGAATCTAGAAAAATGGTACAGATGAACTTATTTGCAAATCAGAAACAGAGTCACAGATGTAGAGAACAAACTTATGGTTACCAAGGTGGGAAGGGCATTGGGACGAATTTGGAGATTGGGATTTACATATATACACTACTATGTATAAAATAAATAACTAATGAAAACTTACTTTATAGCACAGGGAACTCTACTGAATGCTCTGTGGTAACCAAATTCAGAAGGAAATCTAAAAAAGAGTGGCTACATGTATACGTATAACTGATTCACCTTGCTGCACAGCAGAAAGTACCACAACATTGTAAAGCAGCTATAGTCCAATAAAAATTAATTTAAGAAAATGCATGGCATATAGTAAATGATGAGTGTGTAAGAGCAGAAATAATAAAAGTTGAAAAGGTGAAAAAATAAAAATTCAGAAAAGTTTCCCTTCTTTAAACCTCCAGAGTCTCTTTTTGCTTTTCATTCTTTGCTTCAGAAAAATAGATAAGTAAAAGGAGAACTCTTTATAGATGTTATATTTTCACCACCATGATATATTTATTGAATAGAATTTATGTTCCTTGTCCCTAGCTTGAAAAGTGAAAGCATTGCATGCTTTAGATTTTTATTTTGCTTTAAAAATTAAAAACTAAGTTGTGTTTTACTTAATACAGATTTTTAATGGATTCTTTTGTTGTTCTGTGTCCATGTTTTTTCTATGTCAACAGCCCTTTACAGAAAAATGTTTCTCCACTTCTGCTCTAAATGGACTAAAAGCCCACACAGTGAGGTTGTTTACTCTCCATAGTAAACACCAATGAGGAGAAAGAGAAACGTACGGAGGAAAAATGAGACAACATCATTTTTGTATTCAGTTGAGAAAACATTTGAGGTAGCATGTATAGTAAAGAACATGGCACAAAGAGTCAGCTAACATGGGTTGTAGTCCCAGTTCTGTCACTAACTGCCTATATTATCTGTTGCAGGGCACTTCCTTCCCTCTGCTGGGCCCTACTTTCTTCATCTTTAAAATGGAAGTGGGGTGGGCCAATGAAATGGAAGGCAAGGGGAAGAGATTAGACTACATGATCTCTAAGGTCAAGCTTTAATATTCTTTGAGGCCAGGAGCACTCTGGGTAAAGAAGAAAGAGCTCCCAACACAGTGTTAATGCATTTGCAGGTCTCAAGTAGCATACCACAATCCATCTTCAATTTATTTTCTTAGAGCAACCAGACTTATGTCTGCCCCCACAGCCAACCTTGGCAAGGCCAAGGAGGATCAGGTAGTACTATTTGCCAACCCCCACTACCTATCTGGTTTCTTTTTTTTTTAACTTTTTATTTTATATTGGATAGCTGATTTAAAATGTTGTGATAGTTTCAGGTGCACAGCAAAGTGACTCAGCCATACATATAAATGTATCCATTCTCCCACAAAATCCCCTACCATCCAGGCTGCCACATAACATTGAGCAGAGTTCCTTGTGCTATACAGTAGGTCCTTGTTGGTTATCCATTTTAAATGTAGCAGTGTGTACATGTCTATCCCAAACTCTCTAACTTTCCCTTCTCCCCATCCTTCCCCCCTGGTAACCATAAGTTTCTTCTCTAAGTCTGTGAGTCTATTTCTGTTTTGTAAATAATTTGTTTGTATCATTTCTGTTTAGATTACATATATAAGGGATAGCATGATATTTCTCTTTCTCTGTCGGACTTACTTCACTCAGTATGACAATCTCTAGGTCCATCCATATTGCTGCAAATGGCATTATTTCATTCTTTTTAATGGCTGAGTAATATTCCATTGTACATATGTACCATCTCTTCTTTATCCAGTCCTCTATCAATGGACATTTAGATTGCTTCCATGTCTTGGCTATTGTAAACAGTGCTGCAGTGAACATTGGGGTGCGTGTATCTTTTCAAAATAGAGTTTTCTCCAAATACATGACCAGGAGTGGGATTGCAGGGTCATGTGGTAGCTATATTTATAGTTTTTTAAGGAACCTCCATACTGTTCTCCATAGTGCCTGTACAAATTTACATTCCCACCAACGGTGTAGGAGGGTCCCCTTCTATCCACACCCTCTCCAGCATTTATTGTTTATGAATTTTTTCATGATACCCATTTTCACTGGTGTGAGGTGATACTCATTGTAGTTTTTTTATAAAACATTTTTATTGGTGTATAATTGCTTTACAATGTTGTTTTACTTTCTGCTGTATAACAAAGTGAATCAGCTATATGTATACTTATATCCCCATATCCCCTCCCTCTTGTGTCTCCGTTCCACCTTCCCTATCCCATCTCTCTAGGTGGTCACAAAGCACCAAGCTGATCTCCCTGTGCTATGTGGCTGCTTCCCACTAGCTATCTATTTTACATTTGGTAGTGTATATATGTCCATGCCACTCTCTCACTTCATCCTAGCTTACCCTTCCCCCTCCCCGTGTCCTCAAGTCCATTCGCTATGTCTGTGTCTTTATTCCTACCCTGGTCCTAGGTACTTCAGAACCTTTTTTTTTTATTATTCCATATATATGCGTTAGCATACAGTATTTGTTTTTCTCTTTCTGCCTTACTTCACTCTGTATGACAGACTCTAGGTCCATCCACTTCACTGCAAAAAACTCAACTTCGTTTCTTTTTATGGCTGATTAATATTCCATTGTATATATTTACCACATCTTCTTTATCCATTCATCTGTCAATGGACACTTAGGTTGCTTCCATGTCCTGGCTACTGTAAATAGAGCTGCAATGAACATTGTGGTACATGACTCTTTTTGAATCATGGTTTTCTCAAGATATATTCCCAGTAGTGGGATTGCTGGGTCATATGGTAGTTCTATTTGTAGTTTTTTAAGGAACCTCCATACTGTTCTTCATAGTGGCTGTATCAATTTACATTCCCACCAACAGTGCAAGAGGGTTCCGTTTTCTACCCACTCCCGTATTTATTGTTTGTAGATTTTTTTGATGATGGCCATTCTGACTGGTGTGAGGTGATACCTCATTGTAGTTTTGATTTGCATTTCTCTAATAATTAGCGATGTTGACCATCTTTTCATGTGCCTCTTGGCCATCTGTATGTCTTCTTTGGAGAAATATCTATTTAGGTCTTCTGCCCATTTTTTGATTTGGTTGTTTGTTTTGATGATATTAAGCCTCATGGGCTGTATGTAAATTTTAGAGACCAATCCCTTGTCGCTCACATCATTTGCAAATATTTTCTCCCAATCTGTGGGCTGTCTTTTCATTTTGTTTATGGTTTCCTTTGCTGTGCAAAATCTTTTGAGTTTAATTAGGTCCCACTTGTTTATTTTTTTTTATTTCCATTATTCTGGGAGACAGATTGAAAAAGATACTGCTGTGATTTAAGTGAGAAAGTGTTCTGCCTGGATTTTCCTCTAGGAGTTTTACAGTGTCCGGTCTCACATTTAGGTCTTTAATCCATTTTGAGCTTATTTTTGTGTATGGTGTTAAAGAATGATTTAATTTCCTTTTTTTACATGTAACTGTCCAGTTTTCCCAGCACCATTTGTTGAAAATACTGTCTTTCCACCATTGTGTAGTTTTGCCTCCTTTATCATAGATTAATTGAGCATAGGTGCATGGGTTTATTTTTTGGCTTTTTATCCTGTTCCATTGCTCTATATTAATGTTTTTGTGCCAGTGCCATACTGTTTTGATGACTATAGCTTTGTAGTATAGTCTGAAGTCAGGGAGCCTGATTCCTCAGCTCCATTTTTCTTTCTTAAGATTGCTTTTTGCTATTCAGGGTCGTGGCTCCATACAAATTTTAAGATATTTTCTTCTAGTTCTGTGAAAAACGTCATGGTAATTTGATAGGGATTGCATTGAATCTGTAGACTGCATTGGGTAGTATAATTATTTTGACAATATTGACTCTTGAAATCCATGAACATGGTATATCTTTCCATCTTTTTGTGTCTTCTGTGATTTATTTTATCAGTATCTTATACTTTTCAGAGTACAGGTCCTTTTGTCTCCTTAGGTAGGTTTATTCCTAGGTATTTCATTCTTTTTGATGGGATGGTAAATAGGATTGTTTCCTTAACCTCTCTCCCTGATCTTTTGTTGTTAGTGAATAGGAATGCAACAGATTTCTGTGTATTAATTTTTTATCCTGAAGCTTTACCAAATTTATTGTTGAACTCTAGTAGTTTTCTGATAGCACTTTAGGATTTTCTATGTATAGTATCATGTCATCTGCAAACAGTGACAGGTTTACATCTTTTCCAGTTTGGATTCCTTTTATTTCTTTTTCTTCTCTGATTGCCATAGCTAGGACTTCTAAAACTATGTTGAATAATAGTGGTAAGAGTGGACAGCCTTCTCTTGTTCCTGATATTAGAGGAAATGCTTTCAGGTTTTCACCTTTGAGTATGATGTTAACTGTAGGTTTGTTGTATGTGGCCTTTTATATGTTGAGTTATGTTCCTTGTATGCCCACTTTCTGGAGGGTTTTTTTTTTTTTATCATAAATGGTTCTGAATTTTGTCAAAAGCTTTTTCTGCATCTATTGAGATGATCATATGGTTTTTATTATTCAATTTTTTGATGTGGTGGATCACAATGATTGATTTGCAGATATTGAAAAATCCTTGCATCCTGAGGTAAATCCCACTTGATCATGGTGTATGATCCTCTTAATGTGTTGTTGGATTTGGATTGCTAACATTTTGTTGAGTATTTTTGCATCTAAGTTCATCAGTGACATTGGCCTGTAATTTCCTCTCTTTTTTTGGTGGGATCTTTGTCCTCTTGGTATCAGGGTGATGCTGGCCTTGTAGAATGAATTTGGGAGTGTTCCTTCCTCTGCAATTTTTTAGAACAGTTTCAGGGTAGTTGTTAGCTTTTCCCTAAATGTTTGATAAAATTCGCCTGTGAAGCCATCTGGTCCTGAACTTTTGTTTATTGGGAGTTTTTAATCACAGTTCCAATTTCACTGCTTGTGATTGCTCTGTTCATATTTTCTATTTCTTCCTGTTTCAGTCTTGGGAGAAGGTACCTTTCTAAGAATTTGCCCATTTCTTCCAGGTTGTCCATTTTATTGGCATATAGTTTCTTGTAGAAGTAGTCTCTTATGATCCTTTGTATTTCTGTGGTGTCAGTTGTATCTCCTCCATTTTCATTTCTAACTTTATTGATTTGCATCCTCTCCCTTTTTTTCTTGATGAGTCTGGCTAAAGGTTTATCAATTTTGTTTATCTTCTTAAAGCACCAGCTTTTAGTATCATTGATCTTTGCTGTTTCTTTCATCATCTCTACTTCATTAATTTCAGCTCATACTTTATGATTTCTTTCCTTCTACTAACTTTAGGTTTTGCTTGTTTTTCTTTCTCTTGTTGCTTTAGGTTTAAGGTTAGGTTGTTTATTTGAGATTTTTCTTGTTTCCTTAGGTAAGATTGCATTGCTATAAACTTCCCTCTTAGAACTGCTTTTGCTGCATCCCATAGGTTTTGGATCATTGAGCTTTCATTTTCCTTTGTCTGTAGGTATTTTTTGATTTCCTCTTTTATTTCTTCAGTGATCCATTGGTTGTTTAGTAGCATATTGTTCAGCCTACACGTGTCTGTGTTTTTTATAGGTTTTTTCTTGTAGTTTATTTCTAATCTCCTAGTGTTGTGATTGGAAAGGATGCCTGGTATGATTTCAATTTTCTTAAATTTACTGACACTCGCCTTGTGGCCCAGCATGTGACCAATATTGGAGAATGTTCCATGTGCACATGGGAAGAATGTATATTCTGCTGCTTTTGGATGGAATGCTCTATAAATATAAATTAAGTTCATCTGCTCTAATGTGTCATTTAAGGCCTGTGTTTCCTTATTGATTTTCTGTCTTGATGATCTGTCCATTGATGAAATTGGGGTGTTAAAGTCCCCTAGTATTATTGTGTTACTGTCAATTTCTCCCTTTATGGCTGTTAGTATTTGCCATATATATTGAGGTGCTCCTATGTTGGGTACATATATATTTATAATTGTTATATCTTCTTCTTGGATTGATCCCTTGATTATTATGTAGTGTCCTTCTTTGTTTCTTATAACAGTCTTTAAAGTCTGTTTTGTCTGATATGAGTATTGCTACTCCAGCTTTCTTCTAATTTCCATTTTATGGAATACCTTCTTCCCTCAGCTAAATTCCAGTCTGTATGTGTCCCTAGGTCTGAAGTGGGTCTCCAGTAAACAACATACAAACGGCTCTTGTTTTTGTATCCACTCAGCCAGTTTATGTTTTTTGGTTGGTGCATTTAATCCATTTACATTTAAGGTAATTATCGATATGTGTATTCCTATTGCCACTTTGTTAATTGTTTTGGGTTTGTTTTTGTAGGTCTTTTTCTTCCCCTTCCTCTTTTTTTTTTTTTTTTTTTGCAGTACGCGGGCCTCTCACTGTTGTGGCCTCTCCCATTGTGGAGCACAGGCTCTGGATGCACAGACTCAGTGGCCATGGCTCACAGGCCCAGACACTCTGTGGCATGTGGGATCCTCCCAGACCGGGGCATGAATCTGTGTCGCCTGCATTGGCAGGCAGACTCTCAACCACTGCGCCACCAGGGAAGCCCCACCTTCGTCTTTTGTTCTCATCTTGTGGTTTGATGACTCTCTTTAGTGTTGAGTTTCAGTTGCTTTTTCTTTTTGTGTGTGTGTATCTATTGTAGATTTTGGGTTTGCTGTTCCCATGAAGTTTTGATATAGCAGTCTGTATATGTACAAGGTTTTTGTTTTTAAGTTGCAGATAGTCTCTTTCCTACCTAGAAGAGTGTCTTTAGCTTTTGTTGCAAAGCTGGCCTGGTGGTGCTGATTCTCTTAGTTTTTTTTGATTTTTGGTTTTTTTTTTTTTTTTTTTTTGTCTATAAAGCTTTTGATTTCTCCATCAAATCTGAATGAAAGCCTTGCTGGGTAGAGTATTCTTGGTTGTAGATTCTTCCCTTTCATCACTTTAAATATATCGTACCACTCCCTTCTGGTTTGCAGAGTTTCTGCTGAGAAATCAGCTGATAACTTTATGAGAGTTCCCTTGTATGTTATTTGTTGCTTTTCCCTTGTCACTTTTAATATTTTTTCTTTGTCTTTAACTTTTGTTAATTTAATTACTGTGTGTCTCGACATTTTCCTCCTTCAGTTTATCCTTTATGGGACTCTGTGCTTCCTGGACTTGGTTGACTCTTTCCTTTCCCATATTATGGACGTTTTCAGCTATTATCTCTTCAAGTATTTTCTCAGGTCCTTTCTCTCTTGTCCTTCTGGGACCCCTATAATGTGAATGTTGTTGCATTTAATATTGTCCCAGAGGTCTCTTAGGCTCTCTTCATTTCTATTCACTCTTTTTTCTTTATTCTGTTCCACAGCAGTAATTACCACCAGTTGTCTTCCAGGTCACTTATCCATTCTTCTGCCTCAGTTATTTTGCTATTGATTCCTTCTAGTGTATTCTTCATTTCAGTTATTGTATTGTTCATCTCTGTTTGTTTGTTCTTTAGTTCTTCTGAGTGTTTGTTCTTTAATTCTTCTAGGTCTTTGTTAAACATATCTTGCATCTTCTCAATCTTTGCCTCCATTCTTTTTCCGAGATCTTGGATCATCTTCACTATCATTATTCTGAATTCTTTTTCTGGAAGTTTCTCTATCTCCATTTTATTTAGTTTTTTTTTTCTGGGGTTTTATCTTCTTCCTTCATCTGGGACATAATCCTCCACCTTTTCATTTTCTCAAACTTTCTCTGATTGTGGTTTTCTTTCTGCAGGTTGAAGAATTATAGTTCTTCTTGCTTCTGCTGTCTGCCCTCTGGTGGATGAGGCTATCTAAGAGGCTTGTGCAAACTTCCTGATGGGACGGACTTGTGGGTAGAATTGGGTTTTGCTCTGGTGGACAGGGCTGCGCTCAGTAAGCCTTTAATCCACTTGTCTGCTGATGGGTGGGGATGTGTTCCCTCCCTGTTAGTTGTTTGACATGAGGCAACCCAGCCCGGGAGCCTACAGGCTGTATGGTGGGGCTAATGGCATCCTCCATGAGGGCTCACACCAATGAGTACTTCCCAGAGCTGCTGCTGTCTGTGTTCTTGTCCCCACAGTGAGCCACAGCTGCCCCCTCACCTCTGCAAGGGACACTCCAACACTTTCAGGTCGGTTTGGTTCAGTGTCCTATGGGGTCACTGCTCCTTTCCCCTCGGTCCTCCTGTGCACAAGACCTTGTATGTGTCCTCCAAGAGTGGAGTTGCTCTCTCCCCCAGTCCTGTTGAAGTCCTGCAATCATGTCCCGCTGGACTTCAAATTCAGAATATCTGGGGATTCCTACTCCTGTGGCTGAACCCCAGGCTGAGAAGAGTGATGTAAGCCTCAGAACCTTTACTCCAGTGGGAGAATGTCTGTGGTGTAATTGTTCTCCATTTTGTGAGCTTCCCACCCAGTGGGTATGGGATTTGATTTTATTGTGATTGCACCTGTCCTACCATCTTGTTGTGGCTTCTCCTTTGTCTTTGGAAGTGGGGTATCATTTTTGGTGTGTTCCAGCATCTTCTTGTAGAGGGTTGTTCAGTAGTTAGCTGTGATTTCGGTGGTCTCGCAAGAGGAGGTGAGCACATGTCCTACTGTGCATCTTGAATCAATCTCTCCTATGTCTTTTCTGTTGAACAATTCACTGACAAATACTACTGGAGTGGCCTCAAATACATCAACATGGGCCATCCAGGATTCCTCAAAGTGAATTAGCACATTATCTCTTTTTCACTCAGTCTGCCAATATTCTTCTCTCAACTCTGTAGTTCAACAGTTCCTGTGTCAGCTCTTGCCCAGAGTTGGGTGGCCCAAGCGCCAATCAAAGTGAGCTCTTTACTGGTCCTACCCTCCTTCTCTATTAGAGATCATAAATCTTTTGAATTCTTGGATAAAGAGGTCAATGTGCAGTTCAAGTGGAAATGGTTTTAACCTCTACTACCACAGAAACAGGTGGGTAGAGAGAAATTTTTCATGTATAAATATTTAGATGAAGGTTTAGAGATAGGCAGTGTATAAGGTCGAGGCAAAGACATAGACCTTTACATTCCTGGGCTAGCTTTTTCAACAGTTGGGCCTCAGTCTCACACCTCAAAATTGTGGTCCCAGGGATGATGGACCGGAAGAAGGGTAGTTCACTAAGAAAGGACAGTGAGAGCAAGGCCAGGGCTTGACTAGAAAGGAAAAAATTGGAGAGTATCCTGAAGGAGGATTAAATGATGCTTACAAAACAGCATCAGATTTCCAGTCTGACCAAGATGAAGATGTACTTTTCCATATTCCACCCACTAAGTACAGCTTAAAACCCCAGACATTATATATAAAATAAGCATACAACTATTCTGAAAGGTAAAGAGAAGAAGGGAGACTAGCTAGAGACCTTGAGACCTGAGGAATGACATGGTCATAAGTTCTCTATGTTTTATTTATGCCTTATAGATCCTTGATTGGGTGCTGGAGAAGCCAGCAATCTAGAAAAGCCAATGGGTGAAAAAAGAAGACTAAAGAGCTTGTTCTTTCTAGCCAAAGGACAAAAAACAGGGATAGCCTAACAAAACAGAAAACTTAGAAAATACCTGCTCCATTCCTGCCAAATGCCACAGAAAAAAACTGTGGCCCAAATCCCACCCTGGTCAGGAAAGGCCTAGTGTAGAGCCTAAACATCCACTCTTGCCAGGTTATAACAAGGTTCCCTTTCTCACCCAACATGTGATTGCAGAGAAGGCCAAGTGTGGACCTGGGGCTTGCATCCCTGACCAGTATTAAGGAGTCTCCCAAAGATTTCAATGGAGACTACATGGGAGCAGTAGCAAGGTGACCACCCCACCACCATCCAGGGTGGTATCACCATAGGCTTAGTGGAGAGCCTGAACTTCTATCCCTGCTTAGAAACAACAAAACTCCCCTCCCACTGAAGTTTCATTAGAAATTTAGTAGGAAATGTGGACTTCCACTTTTACCCGTCAGTAATAAGTAGCAGCATTCTCTCCCCCCCCCCAGAAAGCCAGCTAAAACAGAATTAAATAAGTTCCAGAATTCATAAATGTCACAATACTACACAAAGTCACTTATCACACCAAGAACCAGGACAATATCAACTTGAATGGGAACAGACAAACAACAAACACAAACACCAAAATGACACAAATGTTATAAATATAACTGTTCAGCAGCTATAATAAAAATGCTTGAATAAGAAGTTACAAACATGCTTGAAATAAATGAAAAAATAGTCTAAGCAGAGAAATAGAAAAATCTTAGCAAAGAAATAGAAGATATAAAAAGAACCAAATGAAAAATTTAGAACCGAAAAATACAATAATCAACATAAAAACTCAGTGGGTGGGCTCAACAAAAGAATGGAAGGGATAAAGAAAAGAATAGGTGAACCTGAAGCTATAACAATGCAAATTACCCAATCTGAATAACAAAAAATATAGACTGAAAAAAAAATGAACAGAATCTCATGGACCTGTAGAAGTATGACAAAAGACCAAATATCTGTTGTTAAAGTCCCAGAGGTAGAGGATAGAAGGAAAGGCCAAAAGAGAAATAATAGCTGAAAAAATTCTGGGAAAAAATAATAGTGGAAAAAGATAAACTTGTAGATTCAAGAACCTTCAACATCACCCTCTCAGCAACTGATAGAACTACTAGACAGAAAATCAGCAAGGAGATAGAACTCAACAACACCATTCAACCAACAGGATGTAATTGACTAGACCACTCCACCCAACCACAGTAGAATACAAATTCTTTTCAAGTGCCCACGGAATATATACCCAGATAAACTGTATCCTGGGTCATAACAAACGTTAACAATTTTTTAAATTATTATTTTATATTAGAGTATAGTTGATTTACAATGTAGTGTTAGTTTCAGGTGTACAGCAAAGTGATTCAGTTATAGAGATACATATATTTATTCTTTTTCCAGATTCTTTTCCCAAACAGGTTATTACAGAATTTGGAGTTCCCTGTGCCATATAGTATGTCCTTGTTGATTATCTATTTTATATATAGTAGTGTGTGTATGCTGATCCCAAAATTCAAATAACTGAAATCATGCAGAATGTGTTCTCTGACCACAATGGAATCAAATTAGAAATCAATAGCAGAAAGACAACAGGAAAATCTCCAAAGCCTTGGAAATTAAACAACATACTTCTAAATAATTTATAATTCAAAGAAGAAGTCTCAAGTGTATCAAAAATACATTGAAGTGAATGAAAATGAAACATATCAAAATTTGTGAGACATAGCTAAAACCATGTTGAGAGCAAAACTTGAAACACTACTTACATCTGAAAAGAGGAAAAGTCTCAAATTAATAATATAAGTTCCCAATTCAAGAAATTAGAAAAATGATGACAACATTAACCCAAAAGAGATGAAGAAAGGAAAAAAATAATTATGATAACAGAACTCAGTGAAACTGAAAAGAGTAAAACAATAGAGAAAATTAATGAAACGGAAACCTGATTCTCTGGAAAAGTCAATAAAATTGGCAAACCTCCCTCAAGACTAACAACAAAAAAGAGAATATGCAAATTACCAATATCAGGAATGAAACAGGGTATGTCACTACAGATCAAGCAGATATCAAAAGGGTAATAAAAGGGAATACTATAAACAACCTTACACACATAAATCAGAGAACTTCGATGAAAAAGATCACTTTCTCAAAATACAAAAACTACCACAACTCACCTGACATAAAATAGATAATTTGAATATCTCTATGAATATTAAAGAAATTATGTTTGTAATTTTTTAACTTAGACACAAAAACCCTAGCAAAACACTAACAAATAGAATCCAGTAATATTAAAAAAGAATTATACACCATGACCAAATAAGGTTTATTCCAGGGATGCAAGGCTGGTTCAATATTTGAATCAATCAATGTAATTCACTATATTAATAAGCTAAAGAAGAAAAAGAAAATGATTATATTAATTAATACAGAAAAAACATTTGGCAAAATTAAACATCCATTCATGTTCAACACACTAAGAGTAAAAATGTTCAACAAACTAGGAGTAAAAAGAGAATACCTCAATTAGATAAAGAATATTTACATAAAACCTATATGTAACGTGATAATGAAAAAAGATGGACTAAGGCAAGAATATCTTCTCTCACCATTGATATTCAATATATTACTGGAAACTCTTGCTATGAAAACATGGCAGAAAATGAAACAAAAGTCATACAGTTCAAAAAGGATGAAATAAAACTGTCCATATTTTCAGGTGTCATTTGTTTACTTAGAAAATCCTGAGGAAGGGCTTCCTTGGCAGTGCAGTGGCTAAGAACCCACCTGCCAATGCAGGGGACATGGGTTTGAACCCTGGTCTGGGAAGATCCCCCATGCCATGGAGCAACAAAGCCCATGTGCCTCAACTACTGAGCCTGCACTCTACAGCCTGTAAGTCACAACCACTGAAGCCCATGCATCACAACTACTGAAGCTCACGTGCCTAGAGCCTGTGCTCCACAACAAGAGAAGTCACCAAAATGAGAAGCCCGTGCACCACAACGAAAAGTAGCCCCTGCTCGTCGCAGCTAGAGAAAGCCTACACACAGCAACGAAGACCCAATGCAGCCAAAAATAAATAAATAAATAAATAATAAAATAAATTAATTAAAAAAAAGAAAATCCTAAGGAATCTACAGAAACCTCCAAAAATTAATAAATGAATTCAGCAACTTTGTAGGATAAAAGAGAAACACACAAAATCAATAGTATTTCTACATACTAACAACTAATACATAGAAACCAAAATTTAAAACATAATATAATTTTGAGTGAAGACTGCCACCATGTCCTGCCTACAGTCTGCCGCATACAGTGTGGTGTCATTCCAGGACCTTGCTTCACATGTGGACTTGGTCTGGAGTTAGTGGGATCTGTGCTTGCTGATCTCACATGATCTCAGAGAGGAGAAGGCTTGTGTTTTATCCATCTTTGTATCTCCAGTGCCTAGAAGAATGCCCAGTACATAATAGGTATTATTTCTTAAAATGACCTGAGGTCAGAAGAGAGAAAGTTGTTTTACATTAATATTTGAATTATGAGGTTTTACAATGCCTGAGATTCACCAGGGCCAATTGCCGGCATATCCAGAGTTAAGGGGGGACCAAGAGCAGTGCCAACAGCAGTATACTTTGTGAACCCACACAACAAGACATAAGGCATACAACAGAGCACATTCACAGGTGAACAGCACCAAAGGAGGAAAACTCAATGGCTTCTCTCCCAGTGGGAGTGCTCCAATCCAGCCTACCTCCCATTGAAGATCAGAATCACAGCTAAGAAACAGATCTGGGGGCTTTTCTCCAACAACTAGGCAGCAGACCCTGCCTCTGGCAGGGGAGTGAAAACTACAGAGCAAAGAGGAGGCCCTGCTCAATAGCTAGGGTAGGTTCTGAACACAGTACCAATCAAACTCACTATCAAGGGGATAATGGCACAAGTCTCTGGACCAATCTCACACACCAGGAGGCAGACACCAGAAGCAAGAGGAACTGCAATCCTACAGCCTGTGGAAAGGAGACCACAAACACAGTAAGTCAGACAAAATGATATGACAAAGAAATATGTTAAAGAGGAAGGAACAAGGTAAAAACACACAAGACAAACTAAATGAAGAGGAAATAGGCAATCTACGTGTAGAAGAATTCAGAGTAATGATAGTAAAGATGATCCAAGATCTCGGAAACAGAATGGAGACATGGATCAAGAAGATACAAGAAACATGTACTAAAAACCTAGAAGAATTGAAGAACAAACAGAGATGAACAAGACAATAACCAAAATGAAAAATACACTAAAAGGAATCAATAGCAGAATGACTGAAGCAGAACAGATAAGTGACCTGGAAGACAGAATGGTGGAAATCTCTGCTGCAGATCAGAATAAAGAAAACAGAATGAAAAGAAATGAGGACAGTCTCAGAGACTTCTGGGATAACATAAAATGCACCAACATAGGAATAACAGGGGTCCCAGAAGAAGAAGAAAAGAGGAAGAGCCTGAGAAAATATTCGAAGGGATCATAGTTGAAAACTTCTCTAACATGGGAAGGGAAATAGTCAAGCCCAGGAAGCACAGAGAGTCCCATACAGGGGAAACCCAAGAAGGAAGAAGACAAGATGCATATTAATCAAACTAACAAAAATTAAAGACAAAGAAAAAATATTGAAAGCAACAAGGGAAAAGCAACAAATAACATACAAGGCAATCCCTGTAAGGTTATCAGCTGATTTTTCAGCAGAACTTCTGCAGGTCAGAAGGGAGTGGCATGATATATTTAAAGTGATGAAAGGGGAAAAACTGCAACCAAGAATACTCTACCCAGCAAGGCTCTCATTAAGATTCAATGGAGAAATCAAAAGTTTTACAGATAAGCAAAAACTAAGAGAATTCAGCACCACCAAACCAGCTTTACAACAATTGCTAAAGGAATTTCTCAAAGCAAGAAACACAAGAGAAGACAAAAAAAAGGATTGCGAGAAAAAGACCTGCAAAAACACTCCCAAAACAGTTATGAAAATGTCAATAGGAACACAAATATTGATAATTACCTAAAATGTAAATGGATTAAATGCTACAACAGAGAGAGACTGGCTGAATGGATACAAAAACAAGACCCAAATATATGCTGTCTACAAGAGACCCACTACAAACCTACAGACACATACAGACTGAAAGTGAGGGGATGGAAAAAGGTATTTCATGCAAATGGAAATCAAAAGCTGGAGTAGCAATACTCATATAAGACAAAATAGATTTTAAAATAAAGACTTACAAGAGACAAAGAAGGACACGGCATAATGATCAAGGGATCTATCCAAGAAGACATAACAATTGTAAATATTTATGCATCCAACATAAGAGCTGCTCAGTACATAAGGCAAATGCTAACAGCCATAAAAGGGGAAATCAACAGTTATGCAATCAGAGTAGGAGACTATAGCACCCCAGTTTCACCAATGGGCAGATCATCCAGAGATAAAATTAGTAAGGAAACAAGCCTTAAATGAAACTTTAGATGAAATCGAATTAAATGATATTTATAGGACATTCCATCCAAAAGCTTCAGA
Source organism: Delphinus delphis (assembly GCF_949987515.2). Classification (NCBI taxonomy): domain Eukaryota; kingdom Metazoa; phylum Chordata; class Mammalia; order Artiodactyla; family Delphinidae; genus Delphinus; species Delphinus delphis. The sequence goes on along the minus strand of NC_082704.1, from coordinate 63,999,818 downwards.
ATACATTATCTTCTCATATGCATGCAGAACATTCCCCAGGATAGATCACATCTTGGGTCACGAATCAAGCCTTGGGAAATATAAAAAAACTGAAAATCATATCAAGCATCTTTTCAGATGTCAACACTATGAGATTAGAAATCAAATACAGGAAAGAAAAAACTGTAAAAAGACAAACACATGGAGGCTAAACAATATGCTACTAAATAACCAATGGATCACTGAAAAACTCAAAAGGGAAATTAAAAAATACCTAGAGACAAATGAAAATGCAAACACGATGACCAAAAACATACGGGATGCAGCACAAGCACTTCTAAGAGGGAAGTTTATAGCAATACAGTCTCACCTCAAGAAACAAGAAAAATCTCAAATAAACAAGCTATCCTTATGCCTAAAACAACTAGAGAAAGAAGAACAAACAAAACCCAAACTTAGTAGTAAGAAAGAAATCATAAACATCAGAACAGAAATAAATGAAATAGAAACAAAGAAAACAATAACAAAGATCAATGAAACTAAAAGATAGTTCTTTGAGAAGATAAAAAAAAATTGATAAACCTTTAGCCAGACCCTTCAAGAGAAAAAGGAGAGCATTCAAATAAATAAAATTAGAAATTAAAAAGGAGAAGTTACAATGGACACCACAGAAAAACAAAGTATCATAAGGCATTATTACAGGCAGATATACTCCAATAAAAAGGACAACTACAAGAAATGGACAAATTCTTAGAAAGGTATAACCTTCCAAGACTGAACCAGGAAGAAATATACAGAAAAATGAACAAAGCAATCACAAGTAATGACATTGAAACTGTGATTAAAAATATTCCAACAAACAAAAGTCCAGGACCAGATGGCTTCACAGGCAAATTCTATCAAATATTTGCAGAAAAGCTAACTCGTATCCTTTTCAAACTCTTTCAAAAATTTGCAGAGGAAGGAACACTTCCAAGGTCATTCTAAAATGCCACCATCACCCTGATACCAAAAGGAGACAAAGATATCACAAAAAAAGAGAAAATTACAGGCCAATATCACTGATGAACATAAATGCAAAAATCCTCAACAAAATACTAGCAAACAGAATCCAACAGCACATTAAAAGGATCATACACCATGATCAAGTGGGGTTTCTCCTAAGAATGCAAGGGTTTTTCAATGTATGCAAATCAAACAATGTGATACACTATATTAACGAATTGAAGGATAAAAAACATATGACCATTTCAGTAGATGGAGAAAAATCTTCTGACACAATTCAGTGCCCATTTATGATAAAAACTCTCCAGAAAGTGAGCTAAGAGGGAATCGACCTCAACATTATAAAGACCATATTGGACAATCCCACAGCAAACTTTATCTTCCATGGTGAAAAACTGAAAGCATTTCCTCTAAGATCAGGAGAAAGACAACGATGCCCACACTTGCCAAAATTACTGAACATAGTTTTGGAATTCCTAGCCACAGCAATCAAAGAAGAAAAATAAATAAAGGGAATACATATTGGAAATGAAGTAAAACTGTCACTGACTGCAGAGGACATGACACTATACATAGAAAATCCTAAAGATGCTACTAAAAAACTATTCGAGCTCATCAATGAATCTGGTTAAGTTGTAGGATACAAAAATTAATACACAGAAATCTCTTGCATTCCTATACAGTAACAATGAAAGATCAGAAAGAGAATTTAAGGAAACAATCCCATTTACCATTGCATCAAAAATAATAAAATACTTAGGAATAAGCCTACCTATGCAGGCAAAATATCTGTACTCAGAAAATTATGTTACTGGTGATAAAAATCAAAGATGTCACAAACAGATGGAGAGATATACCACGTTCTTGGATTGGAAGAATCAATATTGTGAAAATGACTATACTACCCAATGCAATCTGCAGATTCAATGCAATTCCTATCAAATTGTCAATGGCATTTTTCACAGAATTAGAACAAAAAAATTTTACACTCTGTATAGAAACATAAAAGACCCCAAAGAGCCAAAACGGTCTTGAGAAAGATAAAAGCTGGAGGAATCAGGCTCCCTGACTTCAAATTATACTACAAGCTACAGTAATCAAGACACTATGGTACTGGCACAAAAACAGAAATATAGTTCAATACAACAGGATAGAAAACCCAGAAAGAAACCACACACCTCTGGTCACCTAATCTATGACAAAGAGGCAAGAATATAGAATGAAGAAAAGACAGTCTCTTCAAAAATGGTGCTGGAAAACTGGACAGCTATATGTAAAAGAATGAAATTAGAACACCCCCTAACACCATACATAAAAATAAACTCAAAATAGGTTAAAGACCTAAATGTAAGTCTGGACACTATAAAACTCTTAGAGGAGAACATAGGTAGAACACTCTTTGATATTAATCACAGCAAGATCTTTTTGATCCACCTCCTAGGGTAATGAAATTAAAACAAAAACAAACAAATGGAATCTAATTAAACTTAAAAGCTTTTGCACAGCAAAGATAACCATAAACAAAACAAAAAGACAGTCCTCAGAATGGGAGAAAATATTTTCAAGTGAAGCAACAGAAAAGGGATTTCTCTCCAAAATATACAAACAATTTTGTATAACTCATGGAGCTCAATATCAAAAAAAACCAACCCAATCCAAAAATGGGCAGAAGATCTAAATAGACATTTCTCCAAAGAGGACATAAAGATGGCCTACAAACACCTGAAAGAATGCTCAACATCACTAATTATTAGAGAAATGCAAATCAAAACTACAATGAGATATCACCTCACAGCAGTCAGAATGGCCATAATCAAAAAATCTACAAATAATAAATGATGGAGAGGGTGTGGAGACAATGAAACCCTCCTACCCTGTTGGTGGGATTGTAAATTGGTACAGCAGCTATGGAGAACAGTATGGATGTTCCTTAAAAAACTAAAAATAGAGCTACCATATGACCCAGCAATGCCACTCCTAAGCATATATCTTGAAAAAACCATAATTTGAAAGGATGCATGAAACCCGATGTTCATTGCGCACTAATTACAATAGCTAGGACATGGAAGCAACCTAAATGTCTGTGGACAGAGGAATGGATAAAGAAGATGTGTTACATATATACAATGGAATCTTATTCAGCCACAAAAAGGAACACAACAGTGCCATTTGCACAGACGTGGATGGACCTAGAGATTGTCACACAGAGTGAAGTAAGTCAGAAAGAGAAAAACAAATACCATAAAATATCATTTAAATGTGGAATCTAGAAAAATGGTACAGATGAACTTATTGAAAAAACAGAAATAGAGTCACAGATGTAGAGAACAAACTTATGGTCACCAAGGTGGGAATGGGTGGTAGAATGAACTGGGATATTGGAATTGACATATGTACACTACTATGTATATAATAGATAACTAATGAGAACCTACTGTATAACACAGTGAACCCTACTCAATGTTCTGTGGTGACCTAAATGGGAAGAAAATCTAAATAGGAGTGGCTATATGTATATGTATGACTGCTTCATTCTGCTGTATAGCATAAACTAACACAACATCATAAAGCAACTATACTCCAATAAAAATTAATTTTCAAAAACATAATTTAAATCGCTCAAAAAATATGTAAATATAAGACTAACCAAACACATGTAAAACAATGAGGAAAGAAATCAAAGAAGATCTAAATAAATGGAGAAATATACCATGATCATGGATTGGAAGATTCAACACAGTAAATATATCAATTATTTCCAAAATGATACAGAGGTTTACTGCAACCCTTATCAAAATCTCAGGAAGAGTTTTTTTTTTTAATACATCTCTAGTGGAGTATAATTGCTTTACAATGGTGTGTTAGTTTCTGCTTCATAACAAAATGAATTACCTATACATATACATATATCCCCATATATCTTCCTTCTTGCATGTCCCTCCCTCGCACCCTCCCTATCCCACCCCTCTACGTGGTCACAAAGCACCCAGCTGATCTCCCTGTGCTATGCTGCTTCTTCCCACTAGCTATCTATTTTACATTTGGTAGTGTATACATGTCCATGCCACTCTCTCACTTTGTCCCAGCTTACCCTTCTCCTTCCCTGTCTTCTCAAGTCCATTCTCTAGTAGGTCTGTGTCTCTAATCCCTTCCTGACCCTGGTTATTCATGACATTTTTGTTTTATATTTTTAGATTCCATATACATGTGTAACATATGGTATCTGTTTTTATCTTTCTGACTTAATTCACTCTGTATGACAGACTCTAATTCCATCCACCTCACTAGAGATAAATCAATTTTGTTCCTACTTATGGCTGAGTAATATTCCATTGTATATATGTGCCACGTCTTCTTTCTCGATTCATCTGTCGATGGACACCTAGGTTGCTTCCATGTCCTGCCTATTGTAAATAGAGCTGCAATGAATATTGTGGTACATGACTCTTTTGGAATTATGGTTTTCTCAGGGTATATGCCCAGTAGTGGGATTGCTGGGTCATATGGTAGTTCTATTTTTAGTTTTTTAAGGAACATCCATACTGGTCTCCATAGTGACTGTATCAATTTACATTCCCACCAACAGTGCAAGAGGATTCCCATTTCTCCACACCATTTCCAGCATTTATTTTTTGTAGATTTTTTGATGATGGCCATTGTGACCAGTATGAGGTGACACCTCAATGTATCTTTGATTTGCATTTCTCTAATGATTAATGGTGCTGAGCATTCTTTCATATGTTTGTTGGCAATCTGTATATCTTCTTTGGAGAAATGTCTGTTTAGGTCTTCTGCCCATTTTTTGATTGGCTTTTTTTTTATATTGAGCTGCATTTGCTGCTTATAAATTTGGAGATTAATCCTTTGTCGGTTGCTTCATTTGCAAGTATTTTCTCCCATTCTGAGGGTGACTTTTTGTCTTGTTTATGGTCTCCTTTGCTGTGCAAAAGCTTTTAAGTTTCATTAGGTCCCATTTGTTTATTTTTGTTTTTATTTCCATTTCTCTAGGAGGTGGGTCAAAAAGGATCTTGCTGTGATTTATGTCATAGAGGGTTCTGCCTATGTTTTCCTCTAAGAGTTTGACAGTCTGGCCTTACATTTACGTCTTTAATCCATTTGGAGTTTACTTTTCTGTATGGTGTTAGGGAGTGTTCTAATTTCATTCTTTTATAGGTAGCTGTGCAGTTTTCCCAGTACCAATTATTGAAGAGCCTGTCTTTTCTCCATTGTATATTCTTGCCTCCTCTACCAAAGATAAGGTGACCATATGTGCGTGGGCTTAACTATTGGCTTTCTATCCTGATCCATTGATCTATATTTCTGTTTTTGTGCCAGTACCATACTGTCTTGATTACTGTAGCTTTGTAGTATAGTCTGAAGTCAGGGAGCCTGATTCTTCTAGTTCCATTTTTTTTCCCCAAGATTGCTTTGGCTCTTTGGGGTATTTTGTGTTTCCATACAAATTGTGAAATTTTTTGTTCTACTTCTTTGAAAAGTACCAGTGGTAGTTTGATAGGGATTGCATTGAATCTGTAGATTGCTTTGGGTAGTAGGGACATTTTCACAATGTTGATGCTTCCAATCCAAGAACATGGCATATCCCTCCATCTATTTGTATCATCTTTATTTTATTTCATCAGTGTTTTTTAATTTTCTGCAAACAGGTCTTTTGTCTCCTTAGTTAGGTTTATTCCTAGATATTTTATTCTTTATGTTGCAATGGTAAATGGGAGTGTTTTCTAATTTCACATGCAGATTTTTCATCATCAGTGTATAGGAATGCTAGAGATTTCTGTGCATTAATTTTGTATTCAGCTACATTACCAAATTCATTGATTAGCTCCTGTAGTTTTCTGGTAGCATCTTTAGCATTCTCTATGTATAGTATCATGCCACCTGCAAAGAGTGAGAGCTTTACTTTTTGTTTTCTGAGTTCGATTCCTTTATTTCTTTTTCTTCTCTGATTCCTGTGGCTAAACCTTTCAAAACTATGTTGAATAAGAGTGGTAAGTGTGGGCAACCTTGTCTTTTTCCTGATCTTAGTGGAAATGCTTTCAGTTTTTCACCATTGAGGATGATGTTGGCTGTGGGTTAGTCATATATGGCCTTTATTATGTTGAGGAAAGTTCCCTCTATGCCTACTTACTTGAGGGTTTTTATCATAAATGGGTGTTGAATTTTTTTGAAAGCTTTCCCTGCCTCTATTCAGATGATCATATGGTTTTTCTCCTTCAATTTTTTAATATGGTGTATCACATTGATTGATTTGCATATATTTAACAATACTTGCATTCCTGGAATAAACCCCACTTGATCATGGTGTATGATCCTTCAAATGTGCTGCTGGATTTTGTTTGCTATATTTTGTTGACGATTTTGGCATCTAAGTTCATCAGTGATATTGGCCTGTAGTGCTTTTTCCTTGTGACATCTTTGTCTGGTTTTGGTATCAGGGTGATGCTGCCATTGAAGAATGAGTTTGGGAGTGTTCCTCCCTCTGCTATATTTTGGAAGAGTTTGAGAAGGATAGGTGTTAGCTCTTCTCTAAATGTTTTGTAGAATTCACCCATGAAGCCATCTGATCCTGGTCTTTTGTTTGTTGGAAGATTTTTAATCACGGTTTCAATTTCAGTGCTTGTGATTGGTCTGTTTATATTTTCTATTTCTTCCTGGTTCAGTCTTGGAAGGTTGTGCATTTCTAACAATTTGTCCATTTCTTCCAGGTTGTCCATTTTATTGGCATAGAGTTGCTTGTAGTAACGTCTCCCTATCCTTTGTATTCTTCACTGTCAGTTGTTACTTCTCCTTTTTCATTTCTAATTCTGTTGATTTGTGTCTTTTCCCTTTTTTTATTGATGAGTCTGGCTAATGGTGTATCAATTTTGTTTATCTTCTCAAAGAACCAGCTTTTAGTTTTAGTGATGTTTGCTATTGTTTCCCTCATTTCTTTTTCATTCATTTCTGATCTGATCTTTATGATTTCTTTCCTTCTGCTAACTTTGGGTTTTTTTTTTTTTTTGTTCTTCTTTCTCTAATTGCTTTAGGTGTAAGGTTCGATTTCTTATTTGAAATATTTCTTGTTTCTTAAGGTAGGATTGTATTGCTATCATCTTCCCTCTTAGAACTGCTTTTGCTGCATCCCATAGGTTTTGGGTCATCATGTTTTCATTGTCATTTTTTGTAGGTATTTGATTTCCTCTTTGATTTCCTCAGTGATCTCTTGCTTATTAAGTAGTGTATTGTTTAGCCTCATGTGTTTGTATTCTTTACAGATTTTTTCTTCTAGATGTGGTCAGAAAAGACACTTGATACAATTTCAATTTTCTTAAATTTACCAAGGCTTGATTTGTAACCCAAGATATGATCTATCCTGGAGAATGTTCTATGAGCACTTGAGAAGAAAGTGTATTCTGTTGTTTTTGGATGGAATGTCCTATAAATATCAATTGAGTCCATCTTGTTTAATGTATCATTTAAAGCTTGTGTTTCCTTATTTATTTTCATTTTGGATGATCTGTCCATTGTGGTGAATGGGGTGTTTAAGTCCCCTACTATTATTGTGTTACTGTCAATTCCCCTTTTATGGCTGTTCGTTTTTGCCTTATGTATTGAGGTGTTCCTATGTTGGATGCATAAATATTTACAGTTGTTACATCTTCTTCTTGGATTGATCCCTTGATCATTATGTAATGTCCTTCTCTGTCTCTTGTAATAGTCTTTGTTTTAAAGTCTATTTTGTCTGATATGAGAATTGCTACTCCAGCTTTCTTTTGATTTCCATTTTCATGCAATATCTTTTTCCATCTCCTCACTTTCAGTCTGTATGTGCCCCTATTTCTGAAGTGGGTCTCGTTTAGACAGCATGTATACAGGTCATGTGTTGTGTCCATTCAGCCATTCGATGTCTTTTGGTTGGAGCATTTAATCCATTTACATTTGAGGTAGTTATCAATATGTATGTTCCTATTCCCATTTTCTTAATTGTTTAGGGTTTGTTATTGTAGGTCTTTTCCTTCTCTTGTGCTTCCTGCTGAGAGAAGTTCCTTTAGCATTTGTTGTAAAGCTGGTTTGGTGGTGCTGAATTCTCTTAGTTTTTACTTGTCTGTAAAAGTTTTAATTTCTCCATCAAATCTGAATAAGATATTTGCTGTGTAGAGTAATCTTGGTTGTAGTTTTTTCCCTTTCATAACTTTAAGTATGTCCTGCCACTCCCTTCTGGCTTGCAGAGTTTCTGCTGAAAGATCAGCTTCTAACCATATGGGGATTCCCTTGTATGTTATTTGTTGTTTTTCCCTTGCTGTTTTTAATATTTTTTCTTTGTATTTAATTTTTGATACTTTGATTAATAAGTATCTTGGTGTGTTTCTCCTTGGATTTATCCTGCATGAGACTCTCTGCGCTTCCTGGACTTGATTAGCTATTTCCTTTCCCATATTAGGGAAGTTTTCAACTATAATCTCTTCAAATATTTTCTCAGTCCCTTTCTTTTTCTCTTCTTCTTCTGGGACCCCTATAATTCGAATGTTGGTGCATTTAATGTTGTCCCAGAGGTCTCTAAGTCTGTCCTGAATTCTTTTCATTCTTTATTCTGCTCTGCAGTCGTTATTTCCACTATTTTATCTTCCAGGTCACTTATCCATTCTCTGCATCTGTTATTCTGCTATTGATTTGTTCTAGAGAGTTTTTAATTGCATTTATTGTGTTATTCATCATTGTTTCTTTGCTCTTTAGTTCTTCTAGGTCCTTGTTAAACGTTTCTTGTATTTTCTCCATTCTATTTCCAAGATTTTGGATCATCCTTTCTATCATTATTCTGAATTCTTTTTCAGGTAGACTGCCTATTTCCTCTTCATTTGTTAGGTCTGGTGGGTTTTTACCTTGCTCCTTCATCTGCTTTGTGTTTATCTGTCTTCTCATTTTGCTTAACTGACTCTTTTCAGACTCTCCTTTGCACAGGCTGCGGGTTCGTAGTTCCTATTTTTTTTGGTGTCTGCCCCCAGTAGCTAAGGTTTGTTCAGTGGGTTGTGTAGGCTTCCTGGTTGAGGGGACTAGTGCCTGTGTTCTTGTGGATGAGGGTGGATCTTGTCTTTCTGTTAGGCCGGTCTGCATCTGGTGGTGTGTTTTGGGGTGTCTGTGACCTTATTATGATTTTAAGCAACCTCTCTGCTAATTGGTGGTGTTGTGTTCTTGTCTTGCTAGTTGTTGTCATAGGTTGTCCAGCACCGTAGCTTGCTGATCATTGAGTGGAGCTGTGTCTTGGCGTTGAGATGGAGATCTTTGTGTGATTTTCACCATTTGATATTATGTGGAGCTGGGAGGTCTCTTGTGGACCAACGTCCTGAACTTGGTTCTCCCACCTAAGAGGCACAGCCCTGATGCCCAGCCAGAGCACCAAGACACTGTCATTCACATGGCTCAGAATAAAAGGGAGAGAAAAGGAAAGAAAGAAAGAAAAATTAAATAAATAAAATAGTTATTAAAATTAAAAATACTTATTAAAAGGAAAAAATTAAGTAATTTAAAAAACAAAGAAAGAAGAGAGCAACCAAATCAAAGCACAAATCCACCAATGATAATGAACGCTGAAAACTATTCTAAACAAACAAAAAACGGGCAGACAGAACCCCAGGACAAATGGTGAAAGCAATGTTATATAGGCAAAATCACACACAGAAGCATACATATAGACACTCACAAAAAGAGAAAAAGGGTAAAAAATATACATATATATCATTGCTCCCAAAGTCCACTGGCTCAACTTTGGGATTATTTGTTGTCTATTCAGGTAATTAACAGATGCAGGGTACATCAAGTTGATTGTGGAGATTTAATCCACTGCTCCTGAGGCTTCTGGGAGAGATTTCTGTTTCTCTTCTTTGTTCGCACAGGTCCTGGGGTTCAGCTTTGGATTTGGCCCCGTTTCTGTGTGTAGGTCACCTGAGAGCCTCTGTTACTGTTCAGACAGGACAGGGTTAAAGGAGCAGCTGATTCGGGATCTCTGGCTCACTCAAGACAGGGGGAGGGAGGAGTACAGAAAGTGGGGCAAGCCTGAGGTGGCATAGGCCAGTGTGACGTTGCAACAGCCTGAGGTGCGCCGTATGTTCTCCTGGGGTAGTTGTCCCTAGATCACAGAACCCTGGCAGAAGAGTTTTTATAGATATCAGAAAGGTTATTTTAAAATTATATGGAAGGCAAAGGAACTAGAGGAGCTAAATCAATTTCAGAAAGAATCCAAGGGGAGGAATAACTCTACCTAATTTTAAAACTTATTGTATGGCTACAACAGTCAATACCATGTGCTTTGGTAGAGGGATAGACCCATAGATAAATGGAATAGAAAAGAAAACTCAGAAATCGATCAACACAAGTATGGCCAATTGAATTTTACACAGGTACGAAAGTAATTCAGTGGAAGAAGAGTCTGTACAAATGGTTGTGGAATGATTGAATATCAGTAGGCAACTAAAATTAATCTTGACTTGAACCTCACACCTCATATAAAAAATGAACTCAAAATGGATCATGTAAAATGTAAAGCTCTAAAACTAATAGGAGAAAACATAGGAGAAAATCTTTAGGACATACGGCTTGGTGAAGAGTTCTTGGACTTGAAATGAAAAGCACAATCCATACAAGAGAAAAAACAATACATTGGACTTTTAAAATTTTTAAACTTTTGGTCTCATGAGGTCATCATGAAGATGATGAAAAAGCCAAACCACAGATTAGGGGGAAATATTTGCAGGCCATATTTCTGACAAAGGACCCATATATAGAATATATTAAGGAATTTTTTTCAGAAGTCAAATACTAAAAGAATAAACAACCTAATTTTTAAAATGGGCCAAGGACATGAAGAGACATTTCACCAAAGAGGATACATGGATGGCAAATAAACACAAGAAAGAATGTTCAATAATAGCAGCCACTAGGGAAATGTAAATTAAGACCATGATGATACATCACTATACATCTATCAGAAAGGCTAAACTAAGAAATAGTGATGACACCAACTGGTGGAAAGGATGTAGAGAAGCTGGATGATGTATACAGTGCTGATGGGAATATAAAATATTACACTCTGGAAAATTTTAGTAGTTTCTTTTAAAACTAAACGTGTAACTATCATACAATCTAGCAATCGCTCTCTTGGTGATTTATCCCAGAGAAATGAAAAATTATGTCCAGAGAAAAACCTGTAGCAGTTTTATTCATAATCATAGCACCTTTATTCATAATAGCTAAAAACTGGAAACAACCAAAATATCCCTTAATAAGTAAATGGTTAAGTAAATTGTATTACACCCATACCTTGGAATACTATTCAACAATAAAAAGGAACAAGCTATGGATACATGCAACAACTCAGATGTATTTCAAGGGTACTGTGCTAAGTGAAAAGAGAATCTCAAAAGATTACATACTATATGATTCCATTTCTACAATATTCTTGAAATGACAAAATTATAGAGATGGAGAACAGATTAGTGGTTGTCAAGGTTCAGGGTTAGCAGGGAGGCTGAGTATCTGACCAGAAGGGTAACATAAGGGAGCTCTTTGTGGTGATGAGAAAGTTCTCTATGTTGATTGTAGTGGTGGTCACAGGAATCTACATGTGATAAAATGACATAGAACTATACACACACATTGTACAAATGTCAATTTCTTGATTTTGATGTTGTACTATAGTTATGAAAGAAGTAACCATTAGGGGAAACTGGGTGAAGGGGTACAAAGTGCCTCTCTGTACTATATTTGCAATTTCCTGTGAATCTATAATTAATTTAAAATTTAAAGATTTTTTTTAAAAACAATATCAAGGTAACCAAGAAACCTGAGATTATTAAACACTACACTATTTCCTGGCCACACCAGGAAATCCTAGATATGTCATTATCTTAAAGTTAATGAAGGGCTGTCGTGTAAAAGGAGCATACTTATTCTTTGATGTCTAAAGGATTGAACCAGGACCAAGAGCTAGAAGCTTGAGTGACAGATTTCAGCACAGAAAAAGAAAGAACTTTATAACCTTCAGAACTGTTTTGAGGGGGGTTGAAAGCTGAATAAAACTGCTTCTATCAGGAAGTGTTTACAAACTCTCTTTAGCTTTTTCACAGTGTTTCTCCATCTCCCTGTTACTGTTCCACTGGTTTCGTTCACCTTCTCTCTCCTCTCTACTATGAACAGCCTCCAAAACAGCCCAACAACCTCCAATCTTTATCCCTATAATGTGTCATCTCTTCTCTACACTGCCACCAGAGTGATCTTACTGAAACACAAATCAGACCCATTTTCCTCCTCTACTTACAGCCTTTCAATAATTCTCTACTGCCTAAAAACTGAAGTTTGAACACCTTAAACACATAATCAAAGTCCTCAGTAACCTGGCACCTGCCAACTTTTCTAGCCTCCATCTCACACTTCATCCTCCATGTACATTACCCTCCAGAATCATAGAACTTGAAGCTATTCCTCAGGCATACCTTGTACTTGTCAGCAGCCATGCATTCTTTCTTCCTTTTCTCTCACCTGGAATGCTTTCCCATCTCAATCCCTACCCCTCTCCTTTTCTAAATCTCTTAAAAATCCTATTCATAGTGATTAACACTGAATTAATGATTTCTAATGCTGCCTAATTCGATCCTCCTCATCACTACCATATTCATTCCGAATTTTTAATTTAATTTTATTTATTTTTATACAGCAGGTTCTTATTAGTTACCCATTTTATACACATTAGTGTATATATGTCAATCCCAGTCTCCCGATTCATCACACCACCACCCCCCAACCACTTTCCACCCTTGGTGTCCATACGTTTGTTTTCTGCATCTGTGTCTCAATTTCTGCCCTGCAAACAGGTTCATCTGTACCATTTTTCTAGGTTCCACACATATGCGTTAATATACGATATTTGTTTTTCTATTTCTGACTTACTTCACTCTGTATGAGTTTCTAGATCCATCCACGTCTCTACAAATGACCCAATTTCCTTCCTTTTTATGGATGAGTAATGTTCCATTGTATATATGTACCACATCTTCTTTATCCATTTATCTGATGATGGGCATTTAGGCTGTTTCCATGTCCTGGCTATTGTAAATAGTGCTGCAGTGAACACTGGGGTGCATGTGTCTTTTTGAATTATGGTTTTCTCTGGGTATATGCCCAGTAGTGGGATTGCTGGGTCATAAGGTAGTTCTACTTTTAGTTTTTTAACGAACCTCCATACTGTTCTCCATAGTGGCTGTATCAATTTACATTCCCACCAAAATTTCAGGAGGGTTCCCTTTTCTCCACACCCTCTCCAGCATTTGTTGTTGTAGATTTTCTGATGATGCCCACTCTAACAGGTGTGAGGTGATACCTCATTGCACTTTTGATTTGCATTTCTCTAATAATGAGGGGTGTTGAGCAGATTTTCATGTGTTTCTTGGCCATCTGTATGTCTTCTTTAAAGAAATGTCTATTTAGGTCTTCTGCCCATTTTTGGATTGGATTGTTTGTTTTTTTTAATATTGAGCTGCATGAGCTATTTATATATTTTGGAGATTAATCCTCTGTCCGTTGATTCATTTGCAAATATTTTCTCCCATTCTGAGGGATGTCTTTCCATCTTGTTTGTAGTTTCCTTTGTTGTGCAAAAACTTTTAAGTTTCATTAGGTCCCATTTGTTTATTTTTGTTTTTATTTCCATCACTCTACGAGGTGGATCAGAAAAGATCTTGCAGTGATTTATGTCAAAGAGTGTTCTGCCTATGTTTTCCACTAAGAGTTTTATAGTATCTGGTCTTACATTTAGGTCTCTAATCCATTTTGAGTTTATTTTTGTGTATAGTGTTAGGGAGTGTTCTAATTTCATTCTTTTACATGTAGCTGTCCAGTTCTCCCAGCACCACTTATTGAAGAGATTGTCTTTTCTCCATTGTATACCCTTGCCTCCTTTGTCATAGATTAGTTGACCATAGGTGCGTGGGTTTATCTCTGGGCTTTCTATCCTGTTCCATTGATCCATACTTCTGTTTTGGTGCCAGTACCATATTGTCATGATTACTGTAGCTTTGTAGTATAGTCTGAAGCCTGGGAGCCTGATTCCTCCAGCTCTGGTTTTTTTCCCTCAAGACCACTTTTGCTATTTGGGGTCTTTGTGTCTTCATACAAATTTTAAGATTTTTTTGTTCTAGTTCTGTAAAACATGCCATTGGTAATTTGATAGGGATTGCACTGAATCTGTAGATTGCTTTGGAAAGTATAGTCATTTTCACAGTATTGATTCTTCCAATCCAAGTGCATGGTATGTCTCTCCATCTCTTGGTATCATCTTTAATTTCTTTCATCAGTGTCTTATAGTTTTCTGCATAGAAACTTTTTGTCTCCCTAGGTAGGATTATTCCTAGGTATTTTATTCTTTATGTTTCAATGGTAAATGGGAGTGTTTCCTTAATTTCTCTTTCATATTTTTCATCATTAGTGTATAGGGATGCAAGAGATTTCTGTGCATTAATTTGTATCCTGCAAATTTACCAAATCCATTAATTAGCTCAAGTCATTTTTTGGTGGAATCTTTAGGATTCTCTATGTATAGTATCATGTCATCTGCAAACAGTGACAGTTTTTCTTCTTCTTTTCAAATTTGTATTCCTTTTATTTCTTTTTCTCTGATTGCTGTGGCTAGGACTTACAAAACTATGTTGAATAATAATGGCAAGAGAGGACATCCTTGTCTAGTTCCTAATCTTAGAGGAAATGCTTTCAGTTTTTCACCATTGAGTATGATGTTTCCTGAGAATTTGTCATATATGGCCTTTATTATGTTGTTGTAGGTTCCCGCTATGCCCACTTTCTGGAGAGTGTTTATCATAAATGGGTACTGAATTTTGTTGAAAGCTTTTTCTTCATCTATTAAGATGATCATATGGTTTATGTTCTTTAATTTTTTAATATGGTGTATCACATTGATTTATTTGTGTATATTGAAGAATCCTTGCATCCCTGGGATAAATCCCACTTGATCATGGTGTATGATCCTTTTAAGGTGTTGTTAGATTAAAAAAATAGTATTTTGTTGAGGATATTTGCATTTAAATTCATGAGTGATATTGGTCTGTATTTCTTTTTTTGTAGTATCTTTGTCTGGTTTTGGTAGCAGGGTGATGGTGTCCTCATAGAATGAGTTTGGGAGTGTTCGTCCCTCTGCTATATTTTGGAAGAGTTTGAGGAGGATAGGTGTTAGCTCTTCTCTAAATGTTTGATAGAATTCACCTGGAAGCCATCTGGCCATTGCCTTTTGTTTGTGCAAAGATTTTTAATCACAGTTTTAATTTTATTACTTGTATTAGTCTGTTCGTATTTTCTATTTCTTCCTGGTTCAGTCTTGGAAGGTTATACCTTTCCAAGAATTTGTCCATTTCTTCCAGGCTGTCCATTTTATTGGCATAGAGTTGCTTGTCCTAGTCTCCTAGGATGTTTTGTATATCTGCAGTGTCTGTTGTAACTTCTCCTTTTTCATTTCCAATTTTAATGATTTGAGTCCTCTCCCTCTTTTTCTTGATGTGTCTGGCTAATGGTTTATCAATTTTGTTTATCTTCTCAAAGAACCAGCTTTTAGTTTTATTGATCTTTGGTATTGTTTTGTTTGTTTCTATTTCATTTATTTCTGCTCTGATTTTAATGATTTCTTTTCTTCTGCTAACTTTGGGTTTTGTTTGTTCTTCTTTCTCTAGTTCCTTAGGTGTAAGGTTAAATTGTTTACTTGAGATGTTTGTTGTTTCTTGATGTAGGATTTTATTGTTATAAACTTCCCTCTTAGTACTGCTTTTGCTGCATCCCATAGGTTTTGAATTGTTGTGTTTTCATTGTCATTTGTTCCTAGGTATTTTTTGATTTCCTGTTTGATTTATTCAGCGATCTCTTGGTTATTTAGTAATGTATTCTTTAGCCTCCACGTGTTTGTGTTTTTTACGTTTTGTTCCCTGTAATTGATTTCTAATCTCATAGCATTCTGGTCAGAAAAGATGCTTGATATGATTTCAATTTTCTTAAACTTACTGAGGCTTCATTTGTGACCCAAGATGTGATCTATCCTGGAGAATGTTCCATGCTCCCTTGAGAAGAAAGTGTAATCTGCTCTTTTTGGATGGAATGTCCTATAGATATCAGTTAAATCTATCTGCTCTATTGTGTCATTTAAAGCTTGTGTTTCCTTATTAATTTTCTGTTTGGAGGATCTGTCCATTGGTGTAACTGAGATGTTAAAGTCCCCCACTATTACTGTGTTACTGTTGATTTCCTCTTTTATAGCTGTTAGCAGTTGCCTTATGTATTGAGATGCTTCTATGTTGGGTTCATATATATTTATAATTCTTATATTTTCTTCTTGGATTGATCCCTTGATCATTATGTAGTGCCCTTCCTTGTCTCTTGTAACATTCTTTATTTTAAAGTCTATTTTTTCTAATATGAGTATTGCTACTCCAGCTTTCTTTTGATGTCCATTTGCGTGGAATATATTTTTCCATCCCCTCATTTTCAGTCTTTATGTGTCCCTAGGTCTTAAGTGAGTCTCTTGTATGCAACATCTATGTGGGTCTTGTTTTTTCACTTTAAGTATGTCATGCCACTCCTTTCTGGCTTGTAGTGTTTCTGCTGAGAAATCAGCTCTTAACCTTATGGGAGTTCCCTTGTATGTAATTTGTCATTTTTCCCTTGCTGCCTTCAAAAATTTTTCTTTGCCTTTATTTTTTGCTAATTTGATTACTATTTGTCTTGGCATGCTTTCCCTTAGGTTTACCCTGTATGGGACTCTCTGTGCTTCCTGGACTTGGGTGGCTATTTCCTTTCCCATATTAGGGAAGTGTTTGACTATAATCTCTTCAAATATTTTCTCTGGTCCTTTCTCTCTCTATTCTCCTTCTGTGACCCCTATAATGCGAATGTTGTTGCATTTAATGTTGTCCCAGAGGTCTCTTAGACTGTCTTCTTTCTTTTCATTCGTTTTTCTTTATTCTGTTCCACAGCAGTGAGTTCTACCATTCTGTCTTCCAGATCACTTATCCATTCTTCTGCTTCAGTTATTCTGCTCTTGATTCCTTCTAGTGTATTTTTCATTTCAGTTATTGTATTGTTCTTCTCTGTTTGTTTTTTCTTTAATTCTTCTAGGTCTTTGTTAAACATTTCTTGCATCTTCTCGATCTTTGCCTCCATTCTTTTTCCAAGGTCCTGTATCATCTTCACTATCATTATTCTGAATTCTTTTTCTGGAAAGTTGCCTATCTCCACTTCAGTTAGTTGTTTTTCTGGAGTTTTATCTTGTTCCTCATCTAGTACATAGCCCTCTGCCTTTTCATCTTGTCTATCTTTCGTGAATGTGTTTTTTGTTCCATAGACTGCAGGATTGTAGTTCTTCTTGCTTCTGCTGTCTGCCCTCTGGTAGATGAGGCTATCTAAGAGGCTTGTGCAAGGCTCCTGATGGTAGGGACTGGTGGTGGGTAGAGCTGACTGTTGCTCTGGTGGGCAGAGCTCAGTAAAACTTTAATCTGCTTGTCTGCTGATGGGTGGGGCTGGGTTCCCTCCCTGTTGTTTGTTTGGCCTGAGGTGACCCAACACTGGAGCCTACCTGAGCTCTTTGTTGTGGCTAGTGGTGGACTCTGGGAGAGCTCAAGCCAAGGAATACTTCCCAGAACTTCTGCTGCCGGTGTACTTGTCCTCACATCAAGACACAGCCACCCCCTGACCCTGCAGAAGACCATCCAACACTAGCAGGTAGGTCTGGTTCAGTCTCCCCTGTGGTCACTGCTCCTTCCCCTGGGTGCCAATGCGCACACTACTTTGTGTGTGCCCTCCAAGCATGGAGTCTCTGTTTCCCCCAGTCCTGTTGAAGTCCTGTAATCAAATCCTGCTAGCCTTCAAAGTCTGAATCTCTAGGATTTCCTCCTCCTGTTGTTGTACCCCCAGGTTGGGAAACCTGATGTGGGGCTTAGAACCTTCAGTCCAGTGGGTGGACTTCTGTTGTATAAGTGTTCTCCAGTTTGTCATTTACCCACCCAGCAGTTATGGGATTTGAATTTATTGTGATTGCCTCCCTCCTGCCATGTCATTGTGGCTTCTCCTTTGTCTTTGGTTGTGGGGTATCTTTCTGGTGAGTTCCAGTGTCTTCCTGTCAATGATTGTTCATCAGTTAGTTGCGATTCCAGTGCTCTCTTAAGAGGGAGTGAGAGCACGTCCTTCTACTCTGCCATCTTCCCTATAGTATCTCCTTCAGATTTAGTTAGTCTTTCATTGCTATGCTGGCTATTTATCTATTGTCTCTCAGCTTCACCTGTACTCTTCTGTATACTGATCTGTAATGGATTCTGCACACCACCCTTCCTAGACCGCTTGCCAACTGACTTTTAGTTACACTCTGCCAATGGAAGGCAACTAGAGTGATACCTGAGAATAGATATCAACACATCCAGTAGCTTCTCTTTGAACTACCAACACCCAGTCTCACTGTGTCCCTTCAAAGCAGCAGCTAAGTCATTTTCCCTTGACAATCAGAGTCAATTTCTCATCAGTAGGCTGCAACCCCTGGACCAATATCCATTGAACCGTATTCCCTCAGGGGTCCTAATACCCCTTAAGTTGCATTTACTCTTCAGAGGTTCAGCATGCCATGTCTCCTTCTCAAAGATTCAAAAACTGGTTGTTCATAACTTCCTTCCGTAGATTTTTTATTCCTCCAGCCCTAGCAATTTCCTGCAGTTATTAATCTCTGGGTTGTCTGGTTATCTCACTTTGCTCTTTCATATTTCCAACTTCAGTATAACCAATTGCCTTCATCAATTCCCTTCTGCTTAAAATACATAATATCTTCTGCTTTCCTGACTGGACCCTACAGTTGTCTGCCTTTCCATTATAGCACTCCTAACATTCTTGTATTGCATTTATGTATTTCTCTCTGCCATGCATAGCATGCCATTGGGACATATGTGTTGAATTAATGTATGAATAAATGAAAGAACAAATGGTAGTTTGTAACTGGCTTTTCTAGAGCAACCTATGTTAAGAAAAAATAATATTCTGGTCATAGGTAAAAAGGGAGAAGATAGACTAAAGAGAGTTAAAGGATGAGAAGTTTAATTCTCCAATATTGTTTTCTATGAAATAAATATCACTTACCTTTAAACCTATCTGCTGGAGTTTTAATTCATAAACAAAAAAGTAGGCAGGAAATGAAAGATATGACTGATTTCTTAAAGGGCAAAAATGTATTCACAATGTGACCCACTGAATATAATATGGCAGCCAATAAATACATAGGGATCTACTGTGTATTAACCCTCTGCTGGGCATTAGGGGAAATAAAATGTAGAGATAGTCACTTTCCTTAAAAAGCTTATAATGAAGCTGGAAAGAGAAAAATAATTGGCTTGAGGGGGTCAACAGACATGCTTTTGACCAAATCAATTCTCTCCCCTGGATCTCAGTTTCTTCATCAATAACACAAAAGGGAGTGCACTAGGAGCTCCAAATAGCCCCACAAGCTGAAGTACACTGTGGCTTTAAGTTTCTATGTGGAGAAGGGGATACAGGGCTATTAATTAGTTTTGAAATGGGGATCTCGAGCAGTTTCAAACACAAGAATAATTATATTCATTTTCTACTTCCAAACCAGGCAGAATCAGATACAAGCTGGAATCTCAAGACAAAAATGAGTCTGTTGACAATCAAGTGGGAAGAGAACCTCCATTTCCCTAGATGGGTGTATAAGTGTGTGTCAAATCTTTCCATGAGGATGACACCCTGTTTGAGATCTGAAAACTTTCATTCTTTTCTCCTCAGCATAATTTCCTAAACACTGTTGAAGAACCAGGTGAAACTTATGCCCTCTGTGAGCTACTTACTGAGCCATTTGATGGTGTCCTAGTCACCCACTCCATCTGCAAGACAACTGTCTCTTTCCTTCTTTACTATCTCACACATTACCTGGGTCAATTTTTGCTGGCTTTATTCTAATGCAGCAGGCGGAGTTAGGACATACACATGAAAATAACTAGTAAACAAGCTTGATGTAATATGCTGTACTAATTCTTTCAACAAGTATTTATTGAGCATCTACTGTGAGAAGAGAGTGAACAAGAAAGTCACAGTCCCTGCTGTCATGGAGCTTACTTCAGGTGACTAACCAAAAATAAGTAAAGCAACATATGAAGAAAGTATTTATAAATTATAACAAGTTATTTGAAATAAATAAAGTACTAGGAGAATAATGTGAAAACTACATTAAACAGCGTGATCAGAGAAAGATTCTGAGTTGGGTGACTTGTACTGAGACACAAAGTATAAGAGTTAGGCATGGGTAATTGGAAGGTTGACCAATCCAGGCAGAGAGAAAATCATGTGCAGAGGCCCTGTAGTAAGAAGTATCTTGATGGTTTAAGAGAAAATCATTGCAGCTAGAGTATAGCAGATCTCAAGGAGAGTGGTGGGGCATGAAACTAGTGAGATAGACAGAGGCCAAATTACATACAGTCTATTTGGATTTTATTCCAAGTGAGATAGAAAGCCATCGTGTTTTAAGAAGAAAATGACATGACCTGGCTTACATTTTTAAAAGCTAACTGTGGATGCTATGTGGACGATGGACAGTAGTTAGAGTGCATATGTATTTCTATATGCATATAAGTAGGTAAGTAAGTGTGGAAGCAGGGATACAGGTTAGGAAACTGTTGCAGCAGTCCAGGAGAGAAATGATGGTATCTTGGACCAGCGTGTTGGCAGAGGGGATAGAAAAAAAGTTAATGGATTCAAGATGTTTTAGAGGTAAAATCCAGAAAACTTAATGAAAGATTAGACATAGGGTTTAAGGGAAGGTGAAGGAGTCACGATGACTTCTAGGTTTTTGGTTCAAGAAACTTTAGCACAGAATCCTTCCTGAGGCAGCCAATCTGAGCAAGAGAGAAAGGAAGAATTTATCATAGTTCTCAATAAGGAGCCAAAATCTGTTGGCCTTTTTTCCTTCTTTTTTTTTTTCCACTGTTTCTTTTGAGCTGATTGGTAACTGCTTTCTCCTAGGCCAATCCATTGTCACATATTTTAGGTCTATAATTTGAGTTTCTCTCAGTCTCACCTGCCTACAGGGGCTAGTATGGGTAACCTGATAGTAATAACCCAAGTGTCATCAGCTCTTTCCACACCTGTACAATGCAAGACTTCAGGTCTTTGAAAACTTCTCACAGGTATTTCTGGGAGTCCTTGGGGGTGTCTCACATGTGTTCACCACCAGTGCTCACACAGCTTAGGTATCCAGTTCCATAATTAGGGTCATTTTCGTCTTTCTGGCTCTGAAACATGAAAAAAAAACCCTGCAGTGTGGAAATAAATACTTAATATATGCAAACTTCAATCAAAGTTACTTTTAATATTCATAAAAACTTGCATTACATTTGAAAACAATTTGTGGGTTATATTTTCTCACTTTACAAGAATTCCCAAGTATGCATAATGATTACTTAGAAATCATAGCCCATTGTAAATTAAAGGGTTCATTGTAGCCAAATAATTTCAAAAGTAATATTTAAAAAATCTTTTATAATTTTTTACAGTAATAAAATTCTATTTCATGTATACTGTGGGTGTCTTTTATTATATTTGATATAATGATGGATGGGGCCTCCAAAACCTAAGGCTTATGAAGGTTTATAAAGGTCTCTACCCACAAGCAGTACCCACTGCTCTTAAAGCTATTTGCAAGCAGCACCTCCCCACTGCCACTGCTGCCAGGACTCACTATAAGTAAGCGGGTATTTGTAGGTGCCCCAAGGCTGTAAACTTTCTTTTTCTCAAAGCACTCCTGGATTCCCTGTCATTCTCAGAACAGCAAAATCATACTTTGTTGTACATAGGAAGAACATCTCTCCTCATTACCATGAAGAAATTCACCTCTGAAGCACCTCTGCCTTGTTCCTCAGTGCCTGTCAGACTCCCATGAGTAACCTGCCCTTCTGCCTGTAACTGTCTATGGGGTTGTAAATAGTCCATGGCACTGACTGGTTTTCTTCCAAACGTTAGGTGCCAGCATAAAACTGTTTCCTTATTCTTCTTCTCTAAACAACAAAAGTAAGACAAATCCCCTGAAGACCTGGCCCAACAGTGAAGACCAGCTCTGCATGAATAATGG
Source organism: Delphinus delphis (assembly GCF_949987515.2). Taxonomy (NCBI): domain Eukaryota; kingdom Metazoa; phylum Chordata; class Mammalia; order Artiodactyla; family Delphinidae; genus Delphinus; species Delphinus delphis. The sequence goes on along the minus strand of NC_082704.1, from coordinate 63,977,674 downwards.
CTTAGACTCAAGGCGACTACCACTACAGGTATTTCAAAGGAAAACACTTTTCAACCCACACCAATCTTTTTCTCTTGCTTCCAGAGCCACTAGATTTCTGAAATGATGTTAGAAACTTTAAGATGTTGTGTGAGCCACTCTTACTCTATAAGAGCAAGGTCACTCTGGATTGGGATTGGCTTCATAGAGGTAGTGGACCTAAAGCTGAGAAAAGTTATGTAAAGTATTTGTACAATCCACTATGTGGTCTACAAAGAACTTTCACATACATTGTCTCATCTGATCATCACAATATATGAGGTAGGCAATACCCTTAGTCCCTTTTAACACATGAAGAAATGGAAACTCAAAGAGATGAATGATAGTCCAAGAGTTCTTAGCTTGGAGAAAGCTATAGGAAGAAGCTTTCAAATTGATGAAGATTTTATTTTTAATCTTTGAAAAGTTTTAAAAACCAAAAGAAATGCTTCTCTCCCTGGATCTCTACCTGTGTTCCCAAAAGTACTATCTCCTTATTGCATTTGCAAAAGGCATGGATTCCCTTTTCCAGTGGGTAAATATGTCATGTCCTCTTCTCCTACTTCTGGTGCTCAAATGAGCCATTTGGAACCATTCAGGAGAAAGGGAATTCTGACCTCATCAAGACACAAGAGATCAAACCCCCACAAATACGTCAATAGATCATTTAGAACAACAAAGAGTACCAAATTTATGTAAATATCACTGATCAAGGCCAATACAAAGACCTTTTACCAAATCCAAACAAGCTTTGGAAATCACACACAAAATAGACAGCCTAGCATAGCAATGCAGTTGACCTCTCTGCCCAGAAGTCAATACTCTGAAAGATTTCTTCAGGAACTAAAAACTGTAGACTTTTATATAATTCTTATATTTAATGCTTGTTTTCCTAACAACAGTAATAATGATTAGTCGTGGAGAATTCAAACACAACAACCAGCTTGGTTTGTACTGATTGAACAGTCAAGAAGCACCTACTATATGCTAAGTACTATATTACATGCTGGGTTTATGGAAAGAATGAAGACATGGACCCTGCCCTTCAACAGCACACAGCAAAAGAATAAAGATGTAAAAGGGCAAAAGGAATTTCATTGTCTACTCAAGAGCTACTGTCCTCCTCTTACTTGCTAACAGCACTTCACTTTTCTTTGGAATCACAATATATCCCAGCCTCAAGAGATGAATCATGATTAGTTTAAGTGATTCAAAATTCCATTCCCATTTTCCTTTGTCAAATATTTACTTTCCCAGACTTCCATGCAATTAGAAGTGGTCATATGATGAAGTTCTGTGCAAAATGTAAAGGGAAGTCTTTTGGAAGTCTCTGTGGAAGATTTTGCTAGGCTTCCTCCAGACTAATGAGAATAAAACTTTACACCTCTCTCCTTTTTCCATATAAATGTGAGGATGCCTTTCCTTCAGCTGCAGCAACTATCTTGTAACCATAAGACAATAAGAATGAAGACAAAAAAGCCATAAACTGAAAGTGATGGAACAACAGGATAGAAATAGTTGAAGTCCTTCATGACATAATTGAGCTACTGAATGAACCATAGAACCACATCCTCCAAAGTTCTTGATAAGTAAACAAAATGTCCTATGGTTTAAATAATTTGTTAAGTTTTTTGTTACTTGCAGATGAAAGTATTGCTAACTGATAGCACAATTCACATTTATTGGGCATCCACTATCTGCCAGAAAGAACGTGGTGTTTAACATATTTTATCATATTTAATTTAATCCCCACAAAAATACCACAGCCTAGATATTATTATCATCATTCTTTCACCAATAAAACTTAAGAGAGATTCAGTGTTTTGTCCAAGGCCACAAAATTATTAAGTCATAGAACCAAGAGTCAAATCCATATATGTCCAACTCCAAAACTCTTTCCATTAAAAATATATTCATAATTGTAACACATGATAGAAAATGAAAAGCACTTTAAAAACTTAGACATAAAGTGAGTCTTAGAATTAAACCAAAGAAGAGATTATTTCCAGATAAAAAGGGAGGTATCATGAAGGAGATAACATTTAAACTGGGCACTAAAGAATGGGTAGGATTTATTTTATTTAAAAGGGGAGAGGAAAGCAAGGACAGCCTGAGCAAGTAATTGTTACCTTTTGTTGCTTTATTTTAGTCACACACTCTTTTGAGAATCTAAGGACACTCTCCTCCAGAAAAAAATCTCATATTCCCAGACTCACAAAGTTTTACATATAATTTTTATATGTTCATAGGCCCCTTGAAGCTCTTCCATTGATGTGCAGATTCTATTGATTGACAGATTCTAAACAAAAGAAACAACATGAAGCAAATCACTAAGACAGGAAAGTATAGGGCATATAGATGAAGCAGTAAATAGAGTTTGGCTGAAACATAGGCTGTTAAATAAAAGTGGCTGCTTAAATAAAAGTGGTAGAAATAAGATAAATAATAGTCAATATTTGAGGGCTTGGAATGCTGCAGGTAAAAATGCATCAAAAGAGATGACATTAGTGAAAATGGCAGAGTAAGAAGTTCCAAGGTCCCATCACTTCACAGAAACAAACAAACAAAATGAGCATGAACTGTTAGTATCAACTTTGTCAGAACTCTGGAAAATATTCAAAGGCTTACAGGAAATGAATGCTGAATCAAGGAAAATGTGACTGGAGCAAGGTAGGAGAGCTTTAAGGCACTTTACCTTAAATTTACCCCACCTTCCTTACCAGCACAGTGGCTGTTTAAGACATCAGTCTGCATTTAGTTGTAGACACCTGGTTTCTGGAAGGACAGAGTGGACCTTGTTCATAAAGAATTGTGTTTGTCAATTTTGACCTTTCTGGGAATAGGGTTGTTGTATGCTGAAGGTCAGACAGTAGTGTTAATCCTTGCCTATCTTAGGTAGTTATGTTGTCCATTTTTTACTTGTGTACCATGTTTGATTCATTCCTTATACCTTTGGAGTTTTTCTGAGAAATGGAGCAATGTTGCAACATCAACTTATTAAAATATATATTTAAACATTTAAAAAAAAAGAATGATGTGGGGATTCCCTGGTGGTCCAGTGGGTAAGACTCGACACTTTAACTGCTGTGGGCCCAGGTTTGACCCCTGGTCATGGAACTAAGATTCCACAGCCCTCATGGCATGGCCAAAACAAGCAAACAAACAAAAACAAAACAAAAGGAATGATGTAACGCACTTGATTTGTTTCATGTAATTACTCTTTCAGGGCAGAAAAATGGCCAGGTAGAGGGCACACCTTGAAAACATAGAAAAGCAAACGAACAAGCTTCTGCCACTGGAGACAAAAGATTACAGCTGGACAAACATCAGCATGGTGAAAATCTGGGAGGAAAAGCTGGAGAGTTACTTTGGGGAATGAGGACTTTGAAAAGCTCTCATGTTCTGTAAACCTAAATCTGCTCTAAAAAGTAAAGCCTATTAATAAAAAAAATTATAAAGGATTAACTGAATGGACTTACCAGAAGAAAGAGCACAACAGAAGGATGTGTTATTGAAGTTGAAGAGAAGTTAAACAGAAATTATTCATAATAAAAGACAAAGAAAAATAAGAAAAAACAACAAATTTCCTTCATATTAACAAGGAATCTGAAAGTTTGCCCAGGATAGTACATATGCTCAGTTAAAGTCTGAGAAGACACTTAGCTTTCACCCCAGGCTGATCTTTAGGTTCAGTGCAAGCAGGAAGTGAAGGCTAAGGCACAGTAGTAAATAGACTGGCTTAGTCTTGAAAGGGTGCCCCTAGAGAAGGCCTATCTGCAAAGACCAGAAGAGTTTTGCTGTTTTATTTTTTTAACTTAGATGTTTACATAAATCACCAATAAATCACCATCTGACCACCAGCCAAAGGAACAGAGACATCAGAGGCCATACAAAACAGAGAATATGATCTTTTAAAATTAGTAAAAATTACTTTAAAAAACAGTCACTAAGCAAACAACAAGAACCCCCAGTAAGAAACAACTGCAGAGGGAGGAGAATGTGATTTCTATGGTTACCACATTATAATACTCAAAATGTTCAGTTTTAACCAAAAAATGAGGCATGCAAAGGAACAAGAAAGTACATCCCATTAAAAGGGAAATAAATAAATTGAGAGAAACTATCCCTGAGGAAGCCCACACATTGCATTTACTACTTAAAGACTTTAAACCAACTGTCTTAAATATACTCAAAGAGCTAAAGGAAACCATGGAAAAGAAATAAGGGAACCAGGAAAATGATATCCCCCAAATAGAGAACATCGATAAAGAGAAAAATATAATAAAAAGGAAGCCAAATAGAAATTCTGGAGCTGAAAAATACAATAACTGAAATTTTAAAATTTACTAGAGGGTTTCAACCGCAGATTGGAGCAAGCAGAAAAGAATCAGCAAACAGGAAGATAGGACAATTGAAAATATTCAGTACGAGGAGCAGAAAAAAAAAAGTGAGGAAAAATGAACAGAACATAATAGATCTGTGAGACACTATAAAATGTACCAACACACAATGTGATAATGGGAGTCTCAGAAGGAGAGGAGAGAGAGAAAGGAGAGAAGATCATTTGAAGAAATAATGCTTAAAAACTTCCCAACGTTGATAAAATACATGATCTACACATACAAAAGGCTCAGTGAACTCCAAGTAATATAAACAAACAGATCCACAATAAGACACATTATAATCAAAGTGTTGAAAGCCAAAGAAAAAAATACTGAAAGCAGCAAGAGAGAAGCAATTTATCATGTACTAGTTATACTAAACAATATTAGCAGCAAGTTTCTCAACAGAAACCATGGATAACAGAAAGAAGTGGGATGACATTTAAAGTGCTGAAAGAAAAAAAAAACTGTCAACCAAATAATTGATATACAGCAAAGCTATCCTTTAAAACAAGGAGAAATTTTTTTAAAAGAAAGAAAATTTATACACTCCCAAGTAAGCAAAAGCTGAAAGAATTCACTGCTGGTAAACCTGCACTACAAGAAATGCTAAAGGGAGTTATTAATACTGAAATGCAATAACACTAGAGAGTATCTTGAAACCATTTGAAAATAAAAAGAACACTGGTAAAGATACATACACAGGTAAATATATGAGCTAGTATTATTGCCTTTTAGTATGTTTCTCCTCTTTTTACATATGATTTAAAATGCAAATGCATAAAACATTGATTACAAATCTATGTAAAAGGGTAAAGTATAAAGATATAATTAATGACATTAACAACAAAAAGGGAAATAACAGAGTTATATAGGAACAAAGATTTTGTATAATATTGAAACAAAGCTGATATTGTTTCAAACTAGAAGGTTGTAAGTTTAAGGTGTTTCTCATAACTCCCAGAGTAACCACTAAGAAAAGGACTTTAAAATATTAAAAAGAGTGATATAAACAAGATGGCTGAGTAGGAAGCCCTGTACCTTCTGTTCACCTACAAACATTGATTCAGAAACAATCTGTGGACTAATTTGCTTTTTGAAAAATCCAGAAAATATTTGAAAAGGATCCTGTACCCTGACAGAATGCAAAGCCATACTTAACAAAGACGGGAGATTTGGAACATTTTATTGCAGCAATTTCTGCCCCTGTTTCAGCACATTATGATCAGAAAGAGACCCCCTAGCTACCAGATTCTCCCAGAGAAGGAAAAGGCTTGGATTTTGTGTTCAAGACGTGAACTTTTTAACGCGGAGTCCCCAGAGTACTGACTTATGTCTTGCCTGTCATGGAGTTCTGACAGGTCTGGCACAGTCGAGCCACCACAAGGAGAATGTAGATTTTGGTTTGAACTGGTAGATACCATATATCCTCCCCTCTGCTCAGCATAGATTGAGTGGAAGAAAAATCCCAAGTCTCAGTTTCCTTCTGGTGAGGGAAAGAATTGATCCATTCATCCAGTGCCCCAACTTCTCCAGGGTTGTCCAAAGGACTGTCATCTGTCTTACTAGTCTTGGAACTCTGATGGATCTGGCGCAGTCTAGCCACCTAGGGAGAATGGAGATGGTGGTTTGGGGGTAATAGATGCTATAGTTTCACCCTCCTGACCCCATTCATCACAGTGATTTAACAAAATCAAAGCTGATTTGCTCTGGGAAAGGAAGGAGATACCCAGAATCTCAAGCCGAGCAGATTGGTAGGAGGTCTTCTCTGTTACAGGGCCAGTCCTTGAAGACTAGGAGAGGTGCCTACATTGTCTAATGAACAGAGACCAACAAAAAGAGTGAAAGAAAATGAAAAATTAGTAAAAGATATCCTCAAAAATGGAGTAATATGAATCTTCAGAAACCAACCTTAATGAAATAGAGTCATTGATTTGGCTGACAGAGAACGCAAAATGACTGTTGGAAAGATGTTTGCTGAGGTCAAGAGAATAATGCATGAACAAAGAGAAAATTTCAGCAAAGAAATATAAAATATCCTTATAATACCAAAGAGAAATCGTGAAGCTAAAATGAAATTTTAATTAAAGAGGTTCAAGAGAAGACTAGATCAACCAGAAGAAATGATTATCAAACTCAAAGAAGGGTTCTTGAAAATAGGTCAGTCAGAGAATAAAAAGAAATAAATTGAAAAAGAATGAATAAAGCTTCAGGGGCTTATGAAACAGACCAATATATGCATTATGAGTATTGCAGAAAGTAAAGAGAGAAAAGACCAGAAGCTTAGTCAAAGGAATAATGGCTGAAAACTTCCCAGATCTCTGAAAGGAAATGGCCATACAGATACAAGAAGCCCAAAGGAAACCAATCAAATAAAAGCAAAGAAATCCACACCAAGATACATCATAATCAAATTGTCAAAAGTCCAAGTAAAACAGAATTTTGAAAGCAGAAAAAGAAAAGCAACTTGTAACATAATATTTTTCAGCACAAATCTTGCACATCAAAAGGGAGTGTGATGGTATATTCAAAGCACTAAAATTAAAAAAAAAACACAACTGCCAACCAATTACATATACCTAGAAAACTGTCCTTCAAAAATAAGAATAGGAATGAATATATAAACAGCTCATACAACTCTATCAAAAAACAAACAACCTGATTAAAAAATGGGCAGAACACCTGAATAGACATTTCTCCAAACAAGATACACAGATGGCCAACAGGCACATGAAAAGATGCTTAACATCACAAATTGTGAGAGAAATGCAAATCAAAACAACAATGAGCTATCACCTCGTACCAGGCAGAATGGCTATCATCAAAAAGTCTACACATAACAAATGTTGGAGAGAATGTGGAGAAAAGGGAACACTTGTACAATATCGGTGGGAATGTAAAATGCTGCAGCCACTCTGGAAAACATTATGGAGATTTCTCAAAAAACTACGAATAGAACTACCATATTACCCAGCAATTCCACTTCTGGGTGTATATCTGAAGAATATGAAAACACTAATTTTAAAAGACACATGCACCCCAATGTTCACAGCAGCACTATCTACAATAGCCAAGACACAGAAGCAACCCAAATGTTCATCAACAGATGAATGGATAAAGAAGATGTGATATATTTATACAATGGAATATTACTTAGCCATAAAAAAGAATGAAGTTCTGCTATTTGCAGGAATGTGGATATACCTAGAGAATATTATGCTTAGTGACATACGAGACAAAGACAAACACTGTAAGATATCACTTATATGTGGAATCCAAAAATACATACAAATGAATGTATATGCAAAACAGAAACAGACTCACAGATATAGAAAGCAAACTCGTGGTTACTGGGGGGGGGAGGGGAGGGACAAATTAGGAGTATGAGATTAAGAGATACAAACGACTCTGTATAAAATAGATAAGCAACAAGGATATACTGCATAGCACAGGGAATTATAGCTATTAACTTGTAATAACTTTTTCTAAAACATTTATTGGAGTATAATTGCTTTACAATGGTGTGTTAGTTTCTGCTTTATAACGAAGTGAATCAGTTATACATATAAATATGTTCCCATATCTCTTCCCTCTTGCATCTCCCTCCCTCCCACCCTCCCTACCCCACCCCTCTAGATGGGCACAAAGCACTGAGCTGATCGCCCTGTGCCATGCATCTGCTTCCCACTAGCTATCTATTTTAGGTTTCGTAGTGTATATATGTCCATGCACTCTCTCACTTTGTCAAAGCTTACCCTTCCCCCTCCCCATATCCTCAAGCCCATTCTCTAGTAGGTCTGTGTCTTTATTCCTGTCTTACCCCTAGGTTCTTCATGACCTTTTTTTTTCTCTTAGATTCCATATATATGTGTTAGCATATGGTATTTGTTTTTCTCTTTCTGACTTACTTCACTCTGTATGACAGACTCTAGGTCGATCCACCTCACTACAAATAGCTCAATTTCGTTTCTTTTTATGGCTGAGTAATATTCCATTGTATATATGTGTCACATCTTCTTTGTCAATTCATCCGATGATGGACATTTAGGTTGTTTCCATCTCCTGGCTATTGTAAATAGAGCTGCAATGAACATTTTGGTACATGATTCTTTTTGAATTATGGTTTTCTCAGGGTATATGCACAGTAGTGGGATTGCTGGGTCATATGGTAGTTCTAGTTGTAGTTTTCTAAGGAACCTCCATACTGTTTTCCATACTTGTTGTATCAATTTACATTCCCACCAGCAGTGCAAGAGGGTTCCCTTTACTCCACACCCTCTCCAGCATTTATTGTTTCTAGATTTTTTGATGATGGCCATTCTGACCAGTGTGAGATGATTTCTCATTGTAGTTTTGATTTGCATTTCTCTAATGATTAATGATGTTGAGCATTCTTTCATGTGTTTGTTGGCAACGTGTCTATCTTCTTTGGAGAAATGTCTATTTAGGTCTTCTGCCCATTTTTGGATTGGGTTGTTTGTTTTCTTGTTATTGAGCTGCATGAGCTGCTTGTAAATTTTTGAAATTAATCCTTTGTCAGTTGCTTCATTTGCAAATATTTTCTCCCATTCTGAGGGTTGTCTTTTGGTCTTGTTTATGGTTTCCTTTGCTGTGCAAAAGCTTTGAAGTTTCATTAGGTCCCATTTGTTTATTTTTGTTTTTATTTCCATTTCTCTAGGAGGTGGGTCAAAAAGGATCTTGCTGTGATTTATGTCATAGAGTGTTCTGCCTATGTTTTCCTCTAAGAGTTTGATAGTGTCTGGCCTTACATTTAGGTCTTTAATCCATTTTGAGCTTATTTTTGTGTATGATGTTAGGGAGTGATCTAATCTCATACTTTTACATGTACCTGTCTAGTTTTCTGAGCACCATTTATTGAAAAGGCTGTCCTTTCTCCACTGTACATTCCTGCCTCCATTATCAAAGATAAGGTGACCATATGTGCGTGGGTTTATCTCTGGGCTTTCTATCCTGTTCCATTGATCTATCTTTCTGTTTTTGTGCCAGTACCATATTGTCTTGATTACTGTAGCTTTGTGGTATAGTCTGAAGTCAGGGAGCCTGATTCCTCCAGCTCCATTTTTCATTCTCAAGATTGCTTTCGCTATTCAGGGTCTTTTTTGTTTCTATACAAATTGTGAAATTTTTGTTCTAGTTCTGTGAAAAATGCCAGTGGTAGTTTGATAGGGATTGCATTGAATCTGTAGATTGCTTTGGGTAGTAGAGTCATTTTCACAATGTTGATTCTTCCAATCCAAAAACATGGTATATCTCTCCATCTATTTGTATAATCTTTAATTTCTTTCATCAGTGTCTTTTTTTTTCTTTTTTGCTGTATGCAAGCCTCTCACTGTTTTGCCCTCTCCTGTTGTGGAGCACAGGCTCCAGACACGCAGGCTCAGTGGCCATGGCTCATTGCCCCAGCCACTCTGCAGCATGTGGGATCCTCCTTGACCTGGGCATGAACCTGTGCCCCCTGCATTGGCAGGTGGACTTCCAACCACTGCACCACCAGGGAAGCCCTCATCAGTGTCTTATAATTTTCTGCATACAGGTCATTTGTCTCCTTATGTAGGTTTATTCCTAGATATTTTATTCTTTTTGTTGCACTGGTAAATGGTAGTGTTTTCTTGATTTCACTTTCAGATTTTTCATCATTAGCGTAGAGGAATGCAAGAGATTTCTGTGCATTACTTTTGTGTCCTGCTACTTTACCAAATTCATTGATTAGCTCTAGTAGTTTTCTGGTAGCATTTTTAGGATTCTCTATGTATAGCATCATGTCATATGCAAGCAGTGACAGCTTTACTTCTTCTTTTCCAAATTGGATTCCTTTTATTTCTTTTTCTTCCCTGATTGCTGTGGCTAAAACTTCCAAAACTATGTTGAATAATAGTGGTGAGAGTGGGCAACCTTGTCTTGTTCCTGATCTTAGTGGAAATGTTTTCAGTTTTTCACTATTGAAGACTATGTTGGCTGTGGGTTTGTCATATACGGCCTTTATTATGTTGAGGAAAGTTCCCTGTATGCCTACTTTCTGGAGGGTTTTTATCATAAATGGGTGTTGAATTTTGTCAAAAGCTTTCTCTGCATCTATTGAGATGATCTCATATAATATTAGAAATCAACTGTACTGCAATTTTTCAAAAAGGATGAACAAAATGAAAACAGAACTTATGGAATGGGTAGAAATATTTTTAAACCATATATTTGATAAGGGGTTAATATTCAAAACATATTTAAAAACTCATGCAAAATAGAAAAAATATATACAAATATTCCAATAGTTTAAATAGGCAAAGGACCTGCAAAGACATTTTTCCAAAGAAGATATATGAATGGCCAAAAAGTACATGATAAGTTGCTCATAGCTAATCATAAGAGAAATGCAAGTCAAAACCACAATCAGCTATCACCTCACACCTGTCAGAATGATATTATTTTAAAAAAAGATAAAGATAACAAATGCTGGTGAAAATGAGGAGAAAGGAAACACTTGTGCGTTATTGGTAGAATTGTAAATTGTTACAGCCAATATGGAAAACAGTATGGAGGTTCCTCAAAAAATTAAAAATTGAACTACCATATGATCCAGAAACTCCACTTCCGGAAATACATTAAAAGGAAATGGAAACATTTTGTCTAAGAGATACCTTGACCCCCATATTAATAGCAGCATTATTTATAATAACCAAGATGTGAAACAACCTTAGGGTTCATTGATGAATGAATGTATAAAAAAGTTTTGATGTATATATACAATGGAATAATATTTAGCCAATAAAAGGAAGGAAATCCTGCTATTGGTGACAACATGGATGGAATTGAGAGTATTGTGCTAAGTAAAGTAAGTCTGAAAAGAGAAAAATACTGTATCATCTCTCTTGTATGTTGAATCTTTAAAAAAAAATACTCATAGAAAAAGAAATCAGGTTTGTGGTTACCAGAGATGGGAGGTGGCAGGGTGGAAGAATTGGATGAAGGAGGCCCAAAGGTACAGACGTCCAGTTAATAAATGAGTACTGGATATGTAATCTACAACATGATGACTAGAGTTAATACTGATGTATAACTATATAGTATATTTGAACATTATTAAGAGTAGATGCTAAGAGTTCTCATCACAAGGCAAAAATATTATTTTTTCTTATTTTTGTTTCTACATGAGATGTTGGACATTAACTTAACTTATTGTGGTAATCACTTCACAATATATAAAAGTCAAGTCACTATGCTGTACATATTAAAATTACACAGTGGTGTGCATCTATTATATCTCAATAAAACTGGAAGAAATTTTAAAAGAAATAAAACTTGAAAATTCACAAATATGTGGAAATTACACAACACAATCTTGAAAAAAAATTGGGTCAAAGAAAAAGTCAAAAAGGAAATTTAAAAATATCTCAAGACAAATGGAAATGAAACAAACAATACTTAATGAGGTGCAGCAAAGACAGCACCAAGAGTGAAATTCATAATGATAAGCACCTACATTAAAAAAGAAGAAACAACCCAAATACAGAACCCAAATTTACATCTCAATGAGGTAGAAAAAGAACTAAGACCAAAGATAGCAGAAGGAAGGAAATAATAAACATTAGAGCAGAAATAAACAAAATAGAAAATAGGAAAACAACAAGAAAAAAAATCAATGAAACTGAGTTGGTTTTTTAAAAGATAAATAAAATTGATAAAACTTTAGCCAGTTAAGAAAAAAAGAGGGCTCTCACAGATGTAGAGAACAAACTTATGGTTACCAAGGGGGGAAAGGGGGGGATGGGATGAATTGGGAGTTTGGGATTGACATATATACACTACTATGTATAAAATAGAAAACTAATGAGAACCTGCTGTAGAGTGCAGGGAACTCTACTCAATGATCTGTGGTGACCTAAGTGGGAAGGAAATCTAAAAAAGAGTGGATATATGTATACATATAACTGATTCACTTTGCTGCACAGCAGAAACTAACACAATATTGTAAAGCAACTATAGTCCAATAAAAATTAATTTAAAAAAAGAAAAAAAGACGACTCAAATAAACCAGAGATAAAAGAAGAGACATTACAACTGGTGACAGAAAAATACAAAAAAAAATATCTTGAAACCACTATTAATAGTCATACACCAACAAACTGAATAATCTAGAAGAATGGGAAAATTCCTAGAAACATACAATCTACCAAGACTGAATCTTGAAGAAATAGAAAGTCTGAAGAGGCCTATAACTAGTATGGAGGTTGAATCAGTAATCAAAAGCTTCCCAACAGGGCTTCCCTGGTGGCGCAGTGGTTGAGAGTCCGCCTGCCGATGCAGGAGACACGAGTTCATGCCCCGGTCCGGGAAGATCCCACATGACGTGGAGCAGCTAGGCCCGTGAGCCATGACCTCTGAGCCTGCGTGTCTGGAGCCTGTGCTCTGCAACGGGAGAGGCCACAACAGTGAGAGGCCCGCATACTGCAAAAAAAAAAAAAAAAAAACTTCCCAACAAAGGAAAGTCCAAGACCATGTGGCCTCACTAGTGAATTTTAATGCACAACAAAGAGAAATTAACACCTACACTTCTCTAACCCTGTCCCAAAAAATTGAAGAGGAGGGAACACTTTCAAACTCATTTTATGACAGCAGCATTACCCTGATACCACAGCAAGGCAAAGTCATTACACGAAAAACAAAATACAGGCCAATATACCTAATGATTATAGATGCAAAACCCTCCACATATGCAAATCAATTAATGTGATACACCACATTTACAGAATAAAGGATAAATATCACATGATCATCTTTTTCTTGTAAATTTATTTATTTATTTATTTATTTATCTTTGGCTGTTTTGGGTCTTTGTTTCTGCACAAGGGCTTTCTCTAGTTGAGGCAAGCTGGGGCTACTCTTCGTTGCAGTGCATGGGCTTCTCATTGTGGTGGCTTCCTTTGTTGTGGAGCATGGGTGTAGGTGGACGGGCTTCAGTAGTTGTGGCTCATGGGTTCTAGAGTGCAGGCTCAGTAGTTGTGGTGCACGGGCTTAGTTGCTCCGTGACATGTGGGATCTTCCTGGCCCAAGGATCGAACCCATGTCCTCTGCATTGCCAGGCAGATTCTTAACCACTGTGCCACCAGGGAAGCCCCACATGATCATCTTGACAGATGCAAAAAATATTTGACAAAATTCAACACCCTTTCATGAAAAAATTCTCTACAAATTAGGAATGGAAAGCACCCCAATATAATAAGGATCATATATAATAAGTCCACAACTAACATCATACACAATGGTGAAAAGCTGAAAACTTTTCCTCAAACATCAGGAACAAGAAAAAGATGCCCAAACAAATGGGAAGACATAACATGTTCATGGACTGGAAGACTTAATATTGTTCAAATGTCCATACTGCCCAAAGCAATTTATAGATTACTGCAATTCTTATCAAAATCCCAATGGCGTATTTAACAGAAATAGAAAAAAATAATTCTAGTGATACAATTAATATAAAACCATAAATACCACATACAGCCAAATCAATCCTGTAAAAGAAAAACAAGGCCGGAGGCATCACACTTCCTGATTTCAAATCATATGACACTACAATAATTAAAACAGTATGTTACTGGCATAAAAACAGGTTTATACACCAATGGAACAGAATGGAGAGCCCAGAAATAAACCCACACATATACAGTCAACTGATCTTTGACAAGGGTTCCAAGAATACACAATGGGGAAAGAATAGTGTCTTCCACAAATTGTATTAGGATAACTGATATCCACAGGCAAAAAAAAAAAAAATGAAATTGGACACCCCTCACTGACAACATATGTAAAAGCCAACTCAAAATGGCTTAAAGACTTAAACATAAGAACTGAAACCATAAAACTCCTAGGAAGAAGCATAAAGGAAAAACTTCTTCACATTGGTCTTGGCAATGAGTTCTTGCATATGATACCAAAAGCACACACAACAAAGACAAAAATAAACAGTGGGACTACATCAAACTTAAAAGCTTCTGCAAAGCAAAAGAAACAGAATGAAAGGCAACCTAGAGAATGGAAGAAAATATTTGCAAACAATATATCTGATAAGGGGTTAATGTGCAAACTATATATGGAATTCCTATTCCTGAATAGTAAAATATCTAATAATATGATTTTAAAATAGGCTTAGAAACTGAGTAGACACTTCTCCAAAGAAGACATGCAAATGGCCAACCAATAGATGAAAAAGTGCTTGACATCACTAATCATCAGGGAAACATAAATCAAAACCACAGTAAGCTATCACCTCACACCTGTTAGAATAACTATTGAAGGAAATTCTGCAATATGTGACAACATGAATTAGCTTCAGTGATGTTATGCTAAGTGAAATAAGCCAAAATATTAAATAATTCCATTTACTTACACGAGGTATCTAAAATAGTCAAATTCATAGAATCAAAGAGTAGAATGATGGTTGCCAGGTGCTGAGGTGAGGGAGAAATGAGGAGTTACTAATCAATGGGAATAAAGTTTCAGTTAAGTAAAATGAATAAATTCAAGAGATCTGCTTTATAACATTGTACTTATAGTCAACACTAACTTTAAAATGTATTAAGAGAGCAGATCTTTTGTTACATGTTGTTACCACTTAAAAGATCCTTACCAAAAAAATCCAATATATGTATGTAAAAAAATGAGAAGGAAATAAAAACATGTGCAGTGAACTGAATTTTTATGTCCACCCCAAATTCATATGTTGAAATCCTAGCCCCCAAGGTGGGATTAGGTAGTAGGACCTTTGGGATGTCATTTATTCATGAAAGTGGAGGTCAATCACCCATTTCTCCATATGATGTTACAGCAAAAAGATAGCTGTCAATGAGGAAGTGGGCCCTCATCAAACACCAAATCTGCCAGCACCATGATCTTGGACTTCTTAGCCCACAGGACTGTGAGAAATAAATTTCTGTTGTTTGTAAGCTACTCAGTCTATGATATTTTTGTTATAGCAACCTGAACAGATTAAGACAACACATGACAGCAAAAAATTAGTTAAAGAAAGTAAAAGATGGACTTCCCTAGTGGCACAATGGTTAAGAATCTGCCTGCCAATGCAGGGGACATGGGTTCAAGCCCTGGTTGGGGAAGATCCCACATGTCGTGGAGCAACTGAGCCCGTGTGTCACAACTACTGAGCCTGAGATCTAGAGCCTGTGAGCCACAAATACTGAGCCCACAGGCCACAACTACTTAAGCCTGTGCACCTAGAGCCCATGCTTGGCAGCAAGAGAAGCCACTGCAATGAGAAGCCTGTGCACCACACCAAAGAGTAGCCCCCACTTGCTGCAACTAGAGAAAGCCCATGTGCAGCAACAAAGACCCAACACAGCCAAAAATAAATAAAGAAAATAAAAATAAAGAAAAAGAAAGCAAAAGGCAATAGTGGAAGAATTAAGGAACCAAAAACACATGACACATAGAAAACAAATGACAAAATGGCATAAGTAAATCTCTCCTTGTGAGTAATTACTCTAAATGTAAATGAATTAAACTCTCCAATAAAAACCAGAGACTGGCAGAATGGAATGTTTTAAAATCATCAACTGTATCCTCTCTACAAGAGACTCACTTTGGATCCAATGACAGAAATGCACTGAAAGTGAAAGAATGGAAAAGGGTATTCCATCCAAATAATAACCCAAAAAGAACTGTGGTGGCAATACTAATATCAGAGAAAATCAACTTTATTCAAAACTATAACAAGAGACAAAGAAGGATATTATATATCAATAAAAAGGAAAGCCCAACAAAAAGCTATAAAAATTACACACATATATAGACATAACAGCAGCGTCTCAATATATATGATACAAACATTGTAAGAAATATAGAAATAGACAGTTCTACAATAATAGTTAGAGCCTTCTATACTCCACTTTCAATAATGGATAAAACAATCAAACAGGATTAATGAGGGAACAAAGGACTTTAAAAACAATATGAATTGACTAGATTTAACAGACATATACAGAACACTCCACCCGTAAACAGCAGAATACACATTCTCACATGAAACATTCTCCAGCATGAACTATATGTTAGGTAACAAAAAAAGTCACAATAAATTTTAAAAGATTTAAATAATCCAAACTATCTTCTCTCACCACAATGGAATGAAACTAGAAATTAATAACAGATGGAAAACTAGAAAATTCACAAACATGTGGATGTTAGACAGCATATTCTTAAACAATCAATGGGTCAAATAAGAAATCACAAGTTAAATTAGAAAATACTTTGAGACTAATGAATCTAAAACACAAAGGACTAGAACTATGAAATGAAGCAGAATCAGTATTCAGAGGGAAAATTACAATGATAAATTCGTGCATTAAAAAGGAAGAAAGGGGACTTCCCTGGGGGTGCAGTGGTTAAGAATCCACCTGCCAATGCAGGGAACATGGGTTTGATCCCTGGTCCAGGAAGACCCCACACTCCATGGAGTAACTAAGCCCGTGTGCCACAACTACTGAGGCCGTACTCTAGAGCCCACAAGCCACAACCACTGAGCTCACACACCACAACTACTGAAGCCCGTGTGCCTAGACCCCGTGCTCTGCAACAAGAGAAGCCACTGCAATGAGAAGCCTGTACAGCACAACGAAGAGTAGGCCCCGCTCGCCACCACTAGAGAAAGCCCACGCACAAAAACGAAGACCCAATGAATCAAAAAATAAATAAATAGAATAAATAAATTAGTTAAAAAAAGAAAGAAAGATCTCAAATCAATAATCATATTTTACACCTAGAGGAGCTTGAGAAAAAATAGCAAACTACACCAAAAACTGAAAGAAGTAAGGAAATTATAAATATTAGAGAGGAGTTTAAAAAATAGAGAATGAGAAACAATAGAGAAAACTGATGAAACCAAAGTTGGTTCTTTGAATAGATCAACAAAGACAAAACTTTAGCTAGGCTAAGAAGAAAAGACTGAATTATTTACTTCTGAAAATCAGAAATAGAAGTGGGAACATTACTACCAACCTTACAAAAAGAAAAAGATTATAAGAGAATACAATGAGCAATGTTTTTAAATAATTGATATTGCAGTATAGTTGCTTTACAATGTTGTGTTAGTTTCTGCTGTACAGCAAAATGAGTCAGTAATATATATATATATATATATATATATATATATATATATATATATATACCCACTCATTTTTAGATTCCCTTCCCATCTAGGTCACCATGGAGCACTGAGTAGAGTTCCCTATGCTATACAGTAGGTTCTCATTAGTAATCTATTTTATGTATAGTAGTGTATATATGTCAATCCCAATCTCCCAATTCATCCCACCCACCCCTTCCATTCCTTGGTAAACATAAGTTTGTTTTCTACATCTGTGACTCTATTTCTGCTTTGCAAATAAGTTCATCTGTACCATTTCCTTAGATTCCACAAATAAGTGATATTATATGATATTTGTCTTTCCCTTTCTGACTTACTTCAGTCTGTATGACAATCTCTTGGTCCATCCATGTCTCTACAAATGGTACTATTTCATTCCTTTTTTATGGCTGAGTAATATCCCATTGTATATATGTAACACACCTTCTTTATCCGTTCTTCCGTCGATGGACATTTATGTTGTTTGCATGTCCTGGCTATTGTAAATAGATCTGCAATGAACACCGGGGTGCATGTGTATGCCTCATTTCAAATGATACTTTTCTCCAGATATATGCCCAATAGTGGAATTACAGGGTCAAATCACAGCTCTACTTTCAGATTTTTTAAGGAACTGCCATACTGTTCTCCACAGAGGGTGTACCAATTTATATTCCCACCAACAGTGGAGGAAGGTTCCCTTTTCTTCACACCCTCTACAGCATTTATTGTTTGTAAATTTTTTGATGATGGCCATGCTGACTGGTGTGAGGTGATACCACATTGTAATTTTGATTTGCATTTCTCTAATAATTAGTAATGTTGAGCTTATTTTCATGTGTTTGTAGGCCATCTGTATGTCTTGTTTGGAGAAATGTCTATTTAAGTCCTCTGCCCATTTTTGGATTGGGTTGTATTTTTTTTGATATTGAGCTGCATGAGTTGTTTGTATATTTTGGAGAGTAATCCCTTGTCAGTTTCTTCATTTGCAAATATTTTCTCCCATCCTGAGGGTAGTCTTTTCGTCTTGTTTGTGGTTTCCTTTGCTGTGCAAAAGCTTTTAAGTTTAATTAGGTGCCAGTTCTTTAGTTTTGTTTTGATTTTCATTACTCTAGGAGGTAGATCAAACAAGAACTTGCTGCAATTTATGTCAAAGAGTGTTCTGCCTATGTTTTCCTCTAAGAGTTTTATAATATCTGGCCTTATTTTTAGGTCTTTAATCCATTTTATTTTTGTGTATCATGTTAGGAAGTGTTCTAATTTCATTCTTTGACACATAGCTGTCCAGTTTGCCCAGCACCAATATTGAAGAGATTGTCTTTTCTCCATTGTATATTCTTGCCTCCTTTGCTATACATTAGGTGACCATAGGTGCATGGGTTTATCTCTGGGCATTCTATCCTGTTCCATTGACATATATTTCTGTTTTTGCGCCAATAACATACTGCTTTGATTACTGTAGCTTTTTAATATGGTCTGAAATCAGGGAGCCTGATTCCTTCAGCTCAATTCTTGTTTCTCAAGATTGCTTTCACTATTCGGGGTCTTCTCTGTTTCCAAACAAATTATAAAATTTTTTGCTCTAATTCTGTGAAAAAGGCCAGTGGCAGTTTGACAGGGATTGCATTGAATCTGTAGTTTGCTTTCGGTAGTAGAGTCATTTTCACAATGTTCATTCTTCCAATCCAAAAACATGGTATATCTCTCCATCTATTTATATCATCTTTAATTTCTTTCATCAGTGTCATAGTTTTCCGCATACAGGTATTTTGTCTCCTTAGGTAGGTTTATTCCTAGGTATTTTATTCCTTTGATGTGATGGTAAATGGGATTGCTTCCTTATTTTCTCTTTCTGATCTTTCATTGTTAGTCTATAGGAATGCAAGAGATTTCTCTGCATTAATTTGGTATACTGCAACTTTACCAAATTCATCAATGAGCTCTAGCACTTTTCTGCTAGCATCTTTAGGATTTTCTTTTTTTTTAAATTTAATTTTATTTATTTTTTTTATACAGCAGGTTCTTATTAGTAATCAATTTTATACACATCAGTGTATCCATGTCAATCTCAGTTGCACAATTCATCCCACCACCATCCCCACCACTCCACAGCTTTCCCCCCTTGGTGTCCATACGTTTGTTCTCTACATTGGTGTCTCAAATTCTGCCCTGGAAACCGGTTCATCTATACCATTTTTGAGGATTCACACACATGCATTAATATACGATATTTGTTTTTCTCTTTCTGACTTACTTCACTCTGTATGACAGTCTCTAGAATCAACCACACCTCAACAAATGACCCAATTTCGATACTTTTTATGGCTGAGTAATATTCCATTGTATACATGTACCAAAACTTCTTTATCCATTCGTCTGTTGTTGGGCATTTAGGTTGATTCCATGACGTGCCTGTTGTAAATAGTGCTGCAATGAATATTGGAGTACATGTGTCTTTCTGAATTATGGCTTTCTCTGGGTATATATCCAGTAGTGGGATTCCTGGATCATATGGTAATTCTATTTTTAGTTTCTAAAGGAACCTCCATACTGTTCTCCGTAGTGCTTGTATCAATTTACATTCCTACCAACAGTGCAAGAGGGTTCCCTTTTCTCCACACCCTCTCCAGCATTTGTTGATTGTAGATTTTCTGATGATGCCCATTCTAACTGGTGTGAGGTGATATCTCATTGTAGATTTGATTTGCATTTCTCTAATAATTAGTGATGTTGAGCAGCTTTTCATGTGCTTCTTGGAAATCTGTATGTCTTCTTTAGAGAAATGTCTATTTAGGTCTTCTGCCCATTTTTGGATTGGGTTGTTTGTTTCATTAATATTGAGCTGCATGAGCTGTTTATATATTTTGGAGATTAATCCTTTATCCATTGATTTGTTTGCAAATATTTTCTCCCAATCTGAGGGTTGTCTTTTGGTCTTGTTTATGGTTTCCTTTGCTGTTCAAAAGCTTTGAAGCTTCATTAGGTCCCATTTGTTTATTTTTGTTTTTATTTCCATTACTCTAGGAGGGGGATCAAAAAAGATCTTGCTGTGACTTATATCAAAGCGTGTTCTGCCTATGTTTTCCTCTAAGAGTTTTATAGTGTCCAGTCTTACATTTAGGTCTTGAATCCATTTTGAGTTTATTTTTGTGTATGGTGTTAGGGAGTGTTCTAATTTCATTCTTTTACATGTAGCTGTTCAGTTTTCCCAGCACCACTTATTGAAGAGACTGTCTTTTGCCCATTGTATATCCTTGCCCCCTTTGCCATAGATTAGTTGACCATAGGTGGGTGGGTTTATCTCTGGGCTTTCTATCTTGTTCCATTGATCTGTTTTTGTTTTTGTGCCAGTGCCATATTGTCTTGATTACTGTAGTTTCATAGTATAGTCTGAAGTCACGGAGTCTGATTCCTCCAGCTCTGTATTTTTCCCCTCAAGACTGCTTTGGCTATTCGGGGTCCTTTGTGTCTCCATACAAATTTTAAGATTTTTTTGTTCTAGTTCTGTAAAAAATGCCATTGGTAATTTGGTAGGGATTGCATTCAATCTATAGATTGCTTTGGGTAGTATAGTCATTTTCACAATATGTATTCTTCCAATCCAGGAACATGGTATATCTCTCCATCTGTTTGTATCATCTTTAATTTCTTTCATCAGCGTCTTATAGTTTTCTGCATATAGGTCTTTGTCTCCCTAGGTAGGTTTATTCCTCGTATTTTATTCTTTTTGTTGCAATGGTAAATGGGAGTGTTTCCTTAATTTCTCTTTCATATTTTTCATCATTAATGTATAGGAATGCAAGGGACTTCTGTGCATTAATTTTGTATCCTGCAACTTTACCAAATTCATTCATTAGCTCTAGTAGTTTCCTGGTGGCATTTTTAGGATTCTCTATGTATAGTATCATGTCATCTGCAAACAGTGACAGTTTTATTTCTTCTTTTCCAATTTTTATTCCTTTTATTTCTTTTTCTTCTCTGATTGCTGTGGCTAGGACTTCCAAATCTATGTTGAATAATAGTGGTGAGAGTGGACATCCTCGTCTTGTTCGTGATCTTAGAGGAAATGCTTTCAGTTTTTCACCATTGAGAATGATGTTTGCTGTGGGTTTGTCGTATATGGCCTTTATTATGTTCAAGTAGGTTCCTTCAATGCCCACTTTCTGGAGAGTTTTCATCATAAATCTGTGTTGAATTTTGTCAAATGCTTTTTCTGCATCTATTGAGATGATCATATGGTTTTTATTCTTCAATTTGTTAATATGGTGTATCACATTGATTGATTTGCTTATATTGAAGAATCCTTGCATCCCAAGGATAAATCCCACTTGATCATGGTGTATCATCCTTTTAATGTGTTGTTGGAATCATTTTGCTAATATTTTGTTGAGGATTTTTGCATCTATCTTCACCAGTGATATTGGTCTGTAATTTTCTTTTTTTGCCGTTTCTTTCTCTGGTTTTGGTATCAGGGTGATGGTGGCCTCATACAATGAGTTTGGGACTGTTCTTTCCTCTGCAAATTTTTGGAAGACTTTGAGAAGAATGGGTATTAGTTCTTCTCTAAATGTTTGATATAATTCACCTGTGAAGCCACCTGGTCTTGGACTTTTGTTTATTGGAAGATTTTTAATCACTGTTTCAATTTCATTACTTGTGATTTGTCTGCTTATATGTTCTATTTCTTCCTGGTTTAGTCCTGGAAGGTTATACATTTCTAAGAATTTGTCCATTTCTTCCAGGTTGTCCATTTTATTGGCATAGAGTTGCTTGTAGTAGTCTCTTAGGATGCTTTGTATTTCTGCTTGCCTGTTGTAACTTCTCCTTTTTCATTTCTAATTTTATTGATTTTAGTCCTCTCTCTCTTTTTCTTGATGAGTCTGCCTAATGGTTTATCAGTTTTCTTTACCTTCTCAAAGAATGAGCTTTTAGTTTTATTGATCTTTGCTATTGTTTTCTTTGTTTCTATTTCATTTATTTCTGCTCTGATCTTTATTATTTCTTTCCTTCTGCTAACTTTGGGTTTTGTTTGTTCTTCTTTCTCTAGTTCCTTTGGGTGTAAGATTAGATTGTTTATTTGAGATTTTTCTTGTTTTTTGAGGTAGATTTGTATAGCTATAAACTTCCCTCTTAGAACTGCTTTTGCTGCATCCCATAGGTTTTGGATCTTCGTGTTTTCATTGTCATTTGTCTCTAGGTATTTTTTGATTTCCTCTTTTATTTCTTCAATGATTTCTTGGTTATTCAGTAACATATTGTTTAACCTCCATGTGTTTGTGTTTTTTACCTTTTGTTCCCTGTAATTCATTTTCTAATCTCATAGCATTGTGGTCAGAAACGATACTTGATATGATTTCAATTTTCTTAAATTTACTGAGGCTTGATTCGTGACGCAAAATGTGATCTATCCTGGTGAATGTTCCATGCACAGTTGAGAAGCATGTGTAATCTGCTGTTTTTGGATGGAATGCCCTATAAATATCAATTAAATCTATCTGGTCTATTGTGTTATTTAAAGCCTCTGTTTCCCTATTTATCTTCATTTTGGATGATATGTCCATTGGTGTAAGTGAGGGGTTAAAGTCCCCCACAATCATTGTGTTACTGTTGATTTCCTATTTTATAGCTGTTAGCAGTTGCCTTATGTATTGAGGTGCTCCTATGTTGGGTGTATATATATTTATAATTGTTCTATCTTCTTCTTGGATTGATACCTTGATCATTATATAGTGTTCCTCCTTGTCTCTTGTAACATTCTTTATTTTAAAGTCTATTTTATCTTATATGAGTACTGCTACTGCAGTTTTCTTTTGATTTCCATTTGCATGGAATATCTTTTTCCATCCCCTCACTTTCAGTCTGTATGTGTCCCTAGGTCTGAAGTGGGTCTCTTGTAGACAGCATATACATGGGTCTTGTTTTTGTATCCATTCAGGAAGTCTATGTCTTTTGGTTGGAGTCTTTAATCCATTCACGTTTAAGGTAATTATCAATATGTACGTTCCTATGACCATTTTCTTAATTGTTTTGGGTTTGTTTTTGTAGGGCTTTTTCTTCTCTTCTGTTTCCCACATAGAGAAATTCCTTTAGCATTTGTTGTAGAGCTGGTTTGGTGGTGCTGAATTCTCTTAGCTTTTGCTTGTCTGTAAAGCTTTTGATTTCTCCATCGAATCTGAATGAGATCCTTGCCGAGTAGAGTAATCTTGGTTGTAGTTTCTTCCCTTTCATCACTTTAAGTATATCATGCCACTCCCTTCTGGCTTGTAGAGTTTCTGCTGAGAAATCAGCTGCTAACCTTATGGGAGTTCTCTTGTATGCTTTGTCATTTTTCCCTTGCTGCTTTCAATAATTTTTCTTTGCCTTTATTTTTTGCCAATTTGATTACTATGTGTCTCAGCCTGTTTCTCCTTAGGTTTTTCCTGTATGGGACTCACTGCACTTCCTGGACTTGGGTGGCTATTTCATTTCCCATGTTAGGGAAGTTTTTGACTATAATCTCTTCAAATATTTTCTCTGGTTCCTTCTGTCTCTCTTCTCTTTCTGGGACCCCTATAATGCGAATGTTGTTGCCTTTAATGTTGTCCCAGAGGGCTCTTATGCTGTCTTCATTTCTCTTCATTCTTTTTTCTTTAGTCTGTTCCTCAGCAGTGAATTCCACCATTATGTCTTCCAGGTCACTTATCTGTTCTTCTGCCTCAGTTATTCTGCTCTTGATTCCTTCTAGTGTAGTTTTCATTTCAGTTATTGTATTGTTCATCTCTGTTTTTTTTCTTTAATTCTTCTAAGTCTTTGTTAAACATTTCTTGCATCTTCTCGACCTTTGCCTCCATTCTTCTTGGAGGTCCTGGATCATCTTCACTATCATTATTCTGAATTCTTTTTCTGGAAGGTTGCTTTTCTCCACTTCATTTAGTTGTTTTTCTGGGATTTTATCTTGTTCCTTCATCTGGTACATAGCCCTCTGCCTTTTCATCTTGTCTATCGTTCTTTGAATGTGGTTATTGTTCCACAGGCTATAGGACTGCAGTTCTTTTTGTTTCTGCTGTCGGCCCTCTGGTGCATGAGGCTATCTAAGAGGCTGTGTAAGTTTCCTGATGGGAGGGACTGGCGGTTGGTAGAGCTGCTTGTTGCTCTGGTGGGCAAAGCTCAGTAAAACTTTAATCTGCTTGACTGCTGACGGGTGGGGCTGGGTTCCCTCCCTGTTGGTTGTTTGGCCTGAGGCAACCCAACACTGGAGCCTACCTCGGCTCTTTCTTGGGGCTAATGACAGTCTCTGGGAGGGTTCACACCAAGGAGTACTTCCCAGAATTTCCGCTTCCCGTTTCCTTGTCCCCACAGTGAGCCACAGCCACTCCCACCTCTGCAGGAGACCCTCCAACACTAGCAGGTCGGTCTGGTTCATTCTCCCCTGGGGTCACTGCTCCTTCCCCTGTGTCCCGATGTGCACACTATTTTGTCTGTGTCCTCCAAGAGTGGAGTCTCTGTTTCCCCCAGTCCTGTCAAAGTACTGCAAACAAATCCCACTAGCCTTCAAAGTCTGATTCTCTAGGAATTCCTCCTCCCATTGCTGGACCCCCAGGTTGGGAAGCCTGACGTGGGGCTCAGAACCTTGACTTCAGTGGGTGGACTTCTGTGGTATAAGTGTTCTCCAGTCTGTGGGTCACCCACCCACCAATTATGGGATTTGATTTTGCTGTGATTGTGCCCCTCCTACCATCTCATTGTGTCTTCTTTATTGTCTTTGGATGTGGGGTATCTTTTTTGGTGTGTTCCACTGTCTTCCTTTTGATGATTGTCCAGCAATCTGTTGTGATTCTGGTGTTCTCATAAGGGGGAGTGAGAGCACATCCTTCTACTCTGCCATCTTGGTTCCTCCTAGGATTTTCTTTGTATAGTATCATGTCATATGCAAACAGTGACAGTTTTACTTCTTTTCAAATTTGTATTCGTTTTATTTCTTTTCTTATCTGATAGCCATGGCTAGGACTTCCAAAACTATGTTGAATAAAAGTGACAAGAATGGGCATACTTGTCTTGTTCCTGATATCAGAGGAAATGATTTCAACTTTTCACCATTCAGTATGATGTTAGCTGTAGGTTTGTCATTTAAGGACTTTATTATGTTCAGGTAGGTTCCTTCTATACCCACTTTCTGGACAGTTTTTTCATAAGTGGTGTTGAATTTTGTTAAAAGCTTTTTCTGCCTCTATTGAGAAGATCATATGGTTTTTATCCTTCAGTTTGTTAATGTGGTGTATCACATTGATTGATTTGAAGGTATTGAAAAATCCTTGCATCCCTGGGATAAATTCCACTTGATCATAGTGTATGGTCCCTTTTAATGTATTGTTGGATTTGGTTTGCTTGTATTTTGTTGAGGATTTTGAGTCTATATTCATCAGTGAGGTTGGCATGTAATTTTTTTTTGTGATATCTTTGTCTGCTTTTGGTATTAGGGTGATGATGGCCTAGAGCTTGGGAGTGTTCTTTCCTCTGCAAATTTTTGACAGAGTTTCAGAAGGGTAGGTGTTAACTCTTGTCTAAATGTTTGATGGAATTTACCTGTAAAGCCATCTGGTCCTGGACTTTTGTTTGTTGGGAGTTGTTGAATCACTCTTTCAATCTCAGTACTTGTGATTGGTCTGTTCATATTTTCTATTCCTTCCTGTTTCACTCTTGGAAACTTGTACCTTTCTAGGAATCTGTACACATTTTCTAGATTATACATTTTATTGGTGTATAGCAGCTGGTAGTAGTCTCTTGTGATCTTTTATATTTCTGTGGTGCCCATTGTAACTTCTCCTTTTTCAGTTTTAATTTTATTGATTTGAGTCCTCTCCCTTTTTTCTTGATGAGTCTAGATAAAGGTTTATCAATTTTGTCTTTCTTCTCAAAGAACCAGCTTTTAGTTTCATTTATCTTTGCTATTTTTCTCTTCATCTCTATTTCATTTATTTCTGCTCTGATCTTTATGATATTTTTCCTTCTACTAAGGTTGGGTTTTGTTTGTTCTTCTTTCTCTAGTTGTTTTAAGTATAAGGTTAGGTTGTTTAAGATTTTTTTTGTTTATTGAGGTAAGATTCTATTGTTATAAACTTCCCTCTTAGAACTGCTTTTGCTGCATCACATAGCTTTTGGATTGCAGTGTTTTCACTATAATTTGTCTCTAGGTAATTTTTGATTTCCTCTTTGATTTCTTCAGCAATCCATTGGTTATTTAATTACATATTGTTTAACTTCAATGTGGCTGTGTTTTTTCCATTTTTTCCTCTAATTGATTTCTAATTTCATAGTGTTGTGATCAGAAAAGAGGCTTGATATTATTTCAATTTTCTTAAATTTATTGAGGCTTAATTTGTGACCCAAGATGTGATCTATCCTATAGAATGTTCCACATGCCCTTGAAAAGAAAATGTATTCTGCTGCTTTTGGATGGAATGCCCCATAAATATCAATTAAGTCTATTTGGTCTAATGTGTCATTTAAGGCTTGTGCTTCTTTATAAGTTTTCTGTCTGGATGATCTGTCCATTGGTGTAAGTAGGGTGTTAAAGTCCCCTACTATTAATGTGTTACTGTTGATTTCCCCTTTCATGGCTGTTAGCATTTGCCTTATGTATTGAGGTGCTCCTATGCTGGGTGAATATATGTTTACAATTGTTATATCTTCTTCTTGGGTTGATGCCTTGATCATTAAGTAGTGACTTTCCTTGTCTCTGGTAACAGTCTTTATTTTAAAGTATATTTTGTCTGATATGAGTATTGCTACTCCAGCTTTCTTTTGATTTCCATTTGCATGGAATACCTTCTACCCTCCCCTCAGTTTCAGTCTGTATGTGTCCCTAGGTCTGAAGTGGGTCTGTTGTAGACAGCATATATATGGGTGTTGTTTTTGTATCCATTAAGCAGGTCTCACTCTTTTGATTGGAGTATTTAATCAATTTACATTTAAGGTAATTATTGAGATATATATATATATATATATATATATATATATATATATATATATATATATATATATTCCTATTGTTATGTTCTTAATTTTGGTGGGTTTGTTTATGTAGGGCATTTTTCTTCCCTTCTTCTTTTGTTCTCTTCTCTTGTGTTTCTTGCCTAGAGAAGTTTCTTTAGCATTTGTTGTAAAACTAGTTTGGTCATGCTGTACTCTTAACTTTTGCTTTTCTGTAAAGCTTTAGATTTCTCTGTCAAATCTGAATGGAGACTTTCTGGGTATTCTTTGTGTAGGTTTTTCCCTTTCATCACTTTCAATATATCATGCCACTCCCTTCTGGCCTGCAGATTTTCTGCTGAAAAATCAGCTGATAACCTTCTGGGGCTCCCCTTGTATGTTATTTGTTGCTTTTCCCTTGATGATTTTAATATTTTTTCTTTGTCTTTAATTTTTGTTAATTTGATTAATATGTGTCTTGACTTGTTCCTCCTTGGGTTTATCCGGTATGGAACTCTCTGTGCTTCTTGGACTTGGGGGACCATTTCCTTTCCCATGTTAGGTAAGTTTTCGACTATAATCTCTTCAAATATATTCTCAGGCCTTTTCTCTTTCTCTTCTTCTTCTGGGACCCTTATAATTTGAATGTTGGTGCATTTAATGTTATCCCAGAGGTCTGAGACTGTCCTCATTTCTTTTCATTCTTTTTTCTTTATTCTGTTCCTCAGCAGTTATTTCCACCATTCTGTCCTCCAGCTCACTTTTCCATTCTTCTGCCTCAGTTATTCTGCTATAGATTACTTCAAGAGTATTTTTCACTTAAGATATTGTATTATTCATCTCCATTTGATTGTCCTATAGTTCTTCTAGCTCTTTGTTAAATATTTCTTGCATCTTCTAAATCCTTGCCTCCATTCTTTTTCTGAGATCTTGGATCATCTTTACTATCATTACTCTGAATACTTTTTCAGGTGGAT
The DNA here is from genome assembly GCF_949987515.2 of Delphinus delphis. Lineage (NCBI taxonomy): Eukaryota > Metazoa > Chordata > Mammalia > Artiodactyla > Delphinidae > Delphinus > Delphinus delphis. The sequence goes on along the minus strand of NC_082704.1, from coordinate 63,949,199 downwards.
TGACTATCTCCTCTTCATTTAGTTATTCTTGTAGATTTTTATCTTGCTCCTTGGTCTGCAGCAGTTTCTCTGACTTCTCATTTTGTCTAAATTATTGTGTTTGTGGTCTCCTTTCTGCAGGCTACAGGAACGTAGCTCCTCCTGCTTCTGGCGTCTGCCCCTGGTGGGTGAGGTGGATATTTAGCAGGGACTCCCCATTGCTTTATGGTTGTCACTGTCCTGTTAGGGGCATGGTGTGCTCCCTAGTTGCTGGAGTAGAGGCACCCAGATCTGTTTCATAGCTGTGTTTCTGATCTGCAGTGTGAGGTAGGCAGAATTGGATCACTCCCACTGGGAGAGAAGCCACTGAGCATTCCTCCTCTGGAGGTATTCACCTGTGAATATGTTCTGTTGTGTTCTGTTTTGCCCATTGTGCTGGCTCACAAAGTACACTGTTGTTTGGCACTGCTCTTGGTCCAACCTTAACTGAGGGTATGTCAGGAATTGGTTCTGGTGACTCTTAGGTGTTGTTTTCAGCACACCACAAATGCAGATCTCCTGAGGTCAGGAACCAGGACTGCAGTAGTTGTGCACCTGTACCCACTACAGGACGTATGGAGGCAACTCAGACTCTGGCGTAGCCCAACCATCACATGTATGTGTCCAGAAAGCCTACAGCTGCTAAAGCAAGACCTGTCTCACCTGCAGGAGTATTTGTTGTTCATTTCAATGTTCCTCAGGAGTGGAATTTAGGAAACCATTGGTGGACCTGTAACTCCATGGCTTATGTAGATCCAAGGAGAGCTTTCAATAGAATATGCTACTAAATAACCCTGAGATTACAGAAGAAATCAAAGATGAAATCAAAAACTACTTAGAAAGAAATGACAATGAAAACACAGCAACCCGTAACCTATGGTATACAGCAAAAGCAGTTCTAAGAGGGAAGTTTATAACAATATAATCCTACCTCAAGAAACAAGAAACATCTCAAATAAACAACCGAACCTTACACGTAAAGCAATCAGAGAAAGAAGAACAAAAAAAACAAAACCCCAAAGTTGGCAGAAGGAAAGAAATCATAAAGATCAGATCAGAAATGAATTAAAAATAAATGAAGGAAAAAATAGCAAAGATCAATAAAACTCAAAGCTGGTTCTTTGAGAAGATGAACAAAATGGATAAATAACTAGCCAGATTCATCAAGAAAAAAAGGGACAAGACTCAAATAGACAGAATTAGAAATTAAAAAGGAGAAGTAACAGCTGACACTGTAGAAATACAAATGATCATGAGAGATGACTACAAGCAAAAATAGGCCAATAAAATGGACAACCTGGAAGTAATGGAAAAATTCTTAGAAAACCACAACCTTCCAAGACTGAACCAGGAAGAAAGAGAAAATATAAACAGACCAATCACAAGCACTGAAATTGAGACTGTGATTAAAACTCTTCCAAAAAAGAAAAGCCTAGGACCACATGGCTTCAAGGGGAATGTCTATCAAACATTTAGAGAAGAGCTAACACCTTTCTTTCTCAAACTCTTGCAACAGATAGCAGAGAGAGGAACACTCCTAAACTCACTCAACAAAGCCATCATCACCCTGTTACCCAAACGAGACAAAGATGCCACAAAGAAAAAATACTACAGGCGAATATCACTGATGAACATAGATGCAAAAATCCTCAACACAATACTAGCAAAAAGAATGCAACTACATATTAAAAGGTTCATACACCATGATCGAGTGGGGTTTATCCCAGGAATGCAAGGACTCTCCAATATATGCAAATCAATCAATATGATACACCAGATTAACAAATTTTAGAATAAAAACCTATGATAATCTCAACAGATGAATAAAAAGCTTTCGACAAAATTCAACATCCATTTACGCCCAGAAAGCAGGCATACAGGGAACCTACCTCTACATAACAAAAGCCATATGTGACAAACCCACAGCAAACATCATTCTCAATGGTGAAAAACTGAAAGCATTTCCTCTAAGATCACGGACAAGACAAGGATGTCCACTCTCGCCAATATTATTCAACATAGTTTTGGAAGTCCTAGCCACAGAATTCAGAGAAGAAAAAGAAATAAAAGGAATCCAAATCGGAAAAGGTGAAGTAAAACTGTCACTGTTTACAGATGGCATGATACTATACACAGAGATTCCTAAAAATGCTACGAGAAAATTACTAGAGCTAATCAGTGAATTTGGTAAAGCAGCAGGATACAAAATTAATGCATAGAAATCTCTTGCATTCCTCTACACTAGTGATGAAAAATCTGAAAGAGAATTTAAGAAAACACTCCCACTTACCACTGAAACAAAAAGAATAAAATACCTAGCAATAAACCTACCTAAGGAGACAAAAGACCTGTATACAGAAAACTATAAGTCACTGATGAAAGAAATACAAGATATAAATAGAGGAAGAGACATATCATGTTCTTGGATTGGAAGAATCAACATTGTGAAAATGGCTATACGACCCAAAGCAATCTACAGATTCAATGCAATCCGTATCAAACTACCACTGGCATTTTTCACAGAACTAGAACAAAAAATTTCACAATTTATATGGAAACACAAAATCTCAATAGCCAAAACAATCTTGAGGAAAAAAAATGGAGATGGAGGAATCAGGCTCCAGACTTCAGGCAATACTACAAAGCTACAGTAATCAAGACAGTATGGTACTGGCACAAAAACAGAAATATAGATCAATGGAACAGGATAGAAAGCCCAGAGGTAAACCCATGAACATATGGTCACCTTACTTTTGATAAAGGAGGCAAGAATATACAATGGAGAAAAGAAAGCCTCTTGAATATGTGGTGCTGGGAAAACTGAACAGCTATATGTAAAAGAATGAAATTAGAACACTGCCTAACACCATGCACAAAAATAAACTCAAAATTGATTAAAGACCTAAATGTAAGGCCAGACACTATCAAACTCTTAGAGAAAACATAGGCAGAACACTCTAAGACATAAATCACAGCAAGATCCTTTTTGACCCACCTCCTAGACAAATGGAAATAAAAACAAAAATAAACAAATGGGACCTAATGAAACTTCAAAGCTTTTGCACAGCAAAGGAAACCATAAAGAAGACCAAAAGACAACCCTCAGAATGGGAGAAAATATTTGCAAATGAATCAATGGACAAAGGATTAATCTCCAAAATATACAAGCAGCACATGCAGCTCAATATGAAAACAAACAACCCAATCCAAAAATGGGCGGAAGACATAAATAGACATTTCTCCAAAGAAGGTATACACAGAGCCAAAAACACATGAAAGAATGCTCAACATCGCTAATCATTAGAGAAATGAAAATCAAAACTACAGTGAGGTATCCACTCACACAGTCAGAATGGCCATCATCAAAACATCTACAAACAATAAATGCTAGAGAGGGTGTGGTGAAAGGGTACCCTCTTGCACTGTTAGTGAGAATGTAAATTGATACAGCCACTATGGAGAACAGTATGGAGGTTCCTCAAAAAATTAAAAATAGAACTACCATACAGTGCAGCAATCCCACTACTGGGAATATACCCTGAGAAAACCATAATTCAAAAAGAGTCATGTACCACAATGTTCACTGCAGCTCTATTTGCAATAGCCAGGACATGGAAGCAACGTAAGTGTCCATCGACAGATGAAAGGATAAAGAAGATGTGGCACATATATACAATGGACTATTACTCAGCCATACAAAGAAATGAAATTGAGTTATTTGTAGTGAGGTGGATGGACCTAGAGACTGTCATACAGAGTGAAATAAGTCAGAAAGAGAAAAACAAATACCATATGCTAACACATATATATGGAATATTTTTAAAAAATGGTTTTGATGAACCTAGGCACAGGACAGAAATAAATATGCAGATGTAGAGAATGGTCTTGCAAATGTGGTGGGGGAGGGAAGATGGGAAATAGTGAGAGAGTAGCATGGACATATATACACTAGCAAATGTAAAGTAGATAGCTAGTGGGAAGCAGCTGCATAGCACAGGGAGATCAGCTCGGTGCTTTGTGACCACGTAGAGGGGTGGGAGAGGGAGTGTGGGAGAGAGGCTCAAGAGGGAGGACATATGGGTATATATGTGTACATTTAGCCGATTCACTTTGTTATACATGGGCTTCCCTGGTGGCGCAGTGGTTGAGAGTCCGCCTGCTGATGCGGGGGACGCGGGTTCATGCCCCGGTCCGGGAGGATCCCACATGCCGCGTAGCGGCTGGGCCCGTGAGCCATGGCCGCTGAGCCTGCGCTTCCGGAGCCTGTGCTCTGCAACGGGAGAGGCCACAACAGTGAGAGGCCCGTGTACAGCAAAAAAAAAAAAAAAATTGCCTTGCTTTGGTATGGCAAGACAAAATTTGACAGGAGTTTTGAATTCAAATTTAAAGAATAAGTAGGACTTTCTCGTAATATGTTACTCTGAGAAACTTTAAATAGACAGCCAGGGTCAGCTGCAAAATTTGTGGGGCTAAGTGCAAAATGAAAATGTGGGACTACTCATTCAAAAATCAAGGGAAATTCCAGCTAAAGGCACTAAAATATAAAGCATTTTTCCTGTGCACGCTCTTTCACTCACTTGCTCTCTCTCTCAACTTGTCATTATGTTTCCATTTGTTATTTTATATTGTTCTAAGTAAAGAATAACTTAAAATTTAAATTATTAGCATGAATTTTACTGTTCATCTTTATATTATGCAGGATGTTTTAAATACAAATATAAGAACATTTAACTCATATGCAGAATCACAGAAATCACACAGTTCATATTTCATACCTCTCACATATGTTTCATTCTTACCAGAACAGTGGGAATACTGCACAAATACTACTTTTATTTCACTTTTTTATTTGCACACTTTGTACCAATGTTCTTTGGTTTACTGATGAATAATGAAGAAAGTAAAATGAAAAGGAACTATAGATTGCCCTATCTTTTTCTTTATTTCTATATCATCATGTCCAGCAATTGTGGTTAGGTAATACAGGGAAGTAATAGGGTTCCTATCACAGGAAGTGATGGGTTCCTTGGTTGTTCATGTTTCTTAGAACGCCATTGCCTATTTTTTACATTTGAAGCAAGCTCTAGTTTGCATGGAAAGCACAGCCTTTTGAGATTGTCAGTGTCCCCATTTACTCAGTTATACCCTTAATCTGTTAACCCTGTACTCAGTTTGAGTCTTGCTGAACTCCCACACATTGCGGATCCACTAGAGTTCTGTGCTCATGCAGCATCACAAACACTATATGCAAATGAGGAACAGTAGACACACTTCAGTTTATGTGCATATTCCATTGTCCCATTGGACTTCACTTGTAAAACACAAGTTCAAAGATGAAATTATTAAGAACTTCCAAAGAGTGACAGTAGAGCATTAAACCAAGCACAGGGCCCTTCTGAGCATAGTGCCCTGTGTGACTGCACAGGTCACACATCCATGGAGTTGACACTGCATAAAACATAATAAAAAGAATTTTATAGTGAACACACATATACCCACTACTTAGATTCTACCATTTACATTTTACTTAAATTGCTTTATCATATATCTATCCATCTATCCATCCTTCTATTCGTTCACTAAGCTATCTTATTTTTGTTGCATTTTAAAGTAAGTATCAGACATTAGTACTCTTCACCACTAAACACTTCAGCATGCATGTTATTAAATTTCAATATATGTTTACAGTTATTCTAAGGTAAACACATACATTTAAAAAATATTAAGAGAACATATGCTGAGTTCTGACAAATGCATATACCTGTTTAATTCAAATAATTATTGAGATATGGAACCTTACCAACATCCCAGAAATCTCCCCTTTCCAGTAAATTGTGACTGTCATAACATTCTCAGAGGTAACCACAAAAACAGGTAGAAATTTGATAGATGAAGACTACAACAATCAAAGGGAAAGGAGAAAATGGGAATATGAGGCCAGCAGATGGAAAGCTTGTGTAATAATGGTAAGAGCTACCATTTATTGAGCACTATTTGCCCAGCACAGTACTACTTACATGAGTTAACTCAGTTTTAATCTTTACAACAACCTTATAAAGTAGGTACTATTACTATCCCCATTTTACAATCAAGAAAACTGAGTCATAGAAAAGAGTCAATAAATGGCAGCCCACGATTTGAATGTAGATGGTGTGGCTCTAGAGCCCATGCTCATAGATAGCATACCATGCTGCCTGTGGTAGGAAATCAAAGGAGAAAAGATGAGATGGTGGGGTGGGCCCTGATCATAGAGAACCTTGAATGCCAGAGTAAAGAACTTAGATTACCCTTTAAGTCATGGGAAATACTCAGAGGTTTTTGAGTATAGGATGAACCTTTCATGCCTTATATGAAAATCAACTCAAAATGGATCACACATTTAAATGTAAACGTGCGTGTTATTAAACTAAAGTTCAATATATGTTTACAGTTATTCTAAGGTAAAGTAAGTCAGAAAGAGAAAAACAAATACCATATGCCAACACATATATATGGAATCTAAAAAAAAAAATGGTTCTGAAGGACCTAGAGGCAGGACAGGAATAAAGACACAAACATAGAGAATGGACTTGAGGACACAGGGAGGGGAAAGGGTAAGCAGGGACAAAGTGAGAGAGTGGCATGGACATATATACACTACCAAATGTAAAACCAATAGCTAGTGGGAAGCAGCAGCATAGCACAGGGAGATCAGCTCGGTACTTTGTGACCACCTAGAGGGGTGGGATAGGGAGGGTGGGAGGGAGGGAGATGCAAGAGGGAAGAGATATGGGGATATATGTATATGTATAGCTGATTCACTTTGTTATAAATCAGAAACTAACACACCATTGTAAAGCAGTTATACTCCAATAAAGATGTTAAAAAACAAAAACAAATATTAAGAGAACGTTTGCTGAGTTCTGACAAATGCATATATCTGTTTAATTCCAATAATTATTGAGATACAATAATATAAAACTCAATATAATATTATAAAAATATAATAAGAATATAAAACTTTTAGAAGATAAGATAAAATATTCAGGACCTTGGGATTCGTAAAGGACTCTTAGATATGACACCAAAGCATGAGATGTAAAAACTCTGATAAACTCTGCTTCATCAAAATAAAAAACTCTCACTCTGTGACAGATCCTATTAAGAAAATGAAAAAATAAGCCACAGATTAGAGACAATATTAGCAAACCACATGTCTGATGAAGGATTGTATCTAAAATATATAAAGAACTCACAGACTAAATGGTAAAACACTCACACACAAAAAAAATATTCAATTAGAAAATAGGTAAAGAACATGAAGAGATGCTTGGTCAACATCAGTAGCCATTAGGGAAATGAAAACTAAAACCACAATGAGATATCACTGCACACCTGTCAGAGTGGCTAAGTGACAACACCAAATGTTGGTGAAGACATGGAGGGACTGGATCTCTCATACATCATTTTAGTCAAGTAGCCACTCTGGAAAATAGTTTGGCAGCTTTTTTAAAAACTAAACTTGCAACTACCATACAATACAGCAATTGCACTTCTGGGAAGTTATTCTAGAGATAAGTAAACCTATGTTTACACAAAAATCTGTACATGAATGTTCATAGCAGCTTTATTTGTAACAGCCAAAAACTGGAAACAACCCAAATATCCTTCAATAGGTGAGTGGATAAAAAAAAAAATTGTACACCCACACCATGGAATACCACTTAGCAGTAAAAAGGAGCAAGTTATTAACACATACAATAACTTGGATGGATCTCAGGGGCTCCATGCTGAGTGGGGGGAAAAAAGCCAATCTCAATAGGCCACATACTGCATTTGCATAACATTATTAAAATAACAAAATTATAGTGATGGAGAAAAGATCAGTGGTACCAGTTATCAAGGATGAGGGAGGGTGTAATGATAAAAAGGTAGCTCTAGAGAATTTCTCTGTGTTGGTGGAACAGTTTCTTATCCTAACTATGGTGTTTGTTTGTTAACAAATCTATACATATGGTCAAATGTCATAACACCTTATAAACTGAATTATGTTCCCTCAAATCTCATACTTTGAAGCCCTAAACCCCAGTACCTCAGAAAGTGACTATTTGGAGATAGGGCCTTTAAAGAGGTGATTAAGTTAAAGTGAGGCTATTAAGGTACACCCCAATCCAATCTTACTGGTGTATTTATAGGAAAAGGAGATTAGGACACACTGAGAGACAACAGGAGCACATGTGCCCAAAGGGACAACCATTGAAGAGCCAGCAAGAGGACAGCTGTCTGCAAGAAAGGATAGAGGCTTCAGAATGAAATCAACCCTGGCAACACCTTGATTTTGGACTTCTAGCCTCCAGAAATGTGAGAAAATAAATTTCCTCATGGTTTCAGGATTGGTTTCTTCTGAGACCTGTCTTCTTGGCTTGCAGACAACCACTTTCTGTGTCCTCACATGGCATTTCCTCTGTGCACATGGAGAGAGATCTCTGATGTCTCTTCCTCTTCTTATAAGGACACCAGTTCTATTGGATTAGGACCCCATCCTTATGACTTAATTTAACCTTAATTACCTCCCTAAAAGCCCTACCTCCAAATACAATCACTTTGGGTCTTGGGGGTTCAACATACAAATTTGGGGTGGGGGAGGACCACAATTCAGTCCACAACAAAGGTATACAGTTTAGTTCATAGTATTTTACCAATGTCAATTTTTGGTTTTGAAAATGTACCATGGTGATACAAGATAATATTATCATTGGGGGAAGCTGGTTGAAGGGTACACAGGAACCCTCTGTACTATTTTTTCAACTTCTAGTGAGTCTAAAATTATTTCAGAATAAGTTTAAAACAACAAACAAAATAAAAGAAAGCAAGACTTCCCTGGTGGCGCTATGGTTAAGAATCCGCCTGCTGGGCTTCCCTGGTGGTGCAGTCGTTGAGAATCTGCCTGCTAATGCAGGGGACACGGGTTCGAGCCCTGGTCTGGGGGGATCCCACATGCTGCGGAGCAACTAGACCCGTGAGCCACAACTACTGAGCCTGCGCGTCTGGAGCCTGTGCTCCGTGGCAGGAGAGACCGCGACAGTGAGAGGCCCACGCACCATGATGAAGAGTGGCCCCCGCTTGCCACAACTAGAGAAAGCCCTCACACGGAAACGAAGACCCAACACAGCAAAAATAAATAAATTAATTAATAAACTCCTACTCCCAACATCTTCTTAAAAAGAGAAAAAAAGAATCCGCCTGCCAATGCAGGGGATACAGGTTCGAGCCCTGGTCCAGGAAGATCCCACATGCTGCGGAGCAACTAAGCCCATGTGCTACAACAATTGAGCCCACGTGCCACAACTACTGAAGCTCATGCACCTAGAGCCCGTGCTCTGCAACAAGAGAAACCACCACCATGAGAAGCCCACACACCACAATGAAGAGTAGCCCCCACTCGCCACAACTAGAGAAAGCCCACATGCGGCAATGAAGACCCAACACAACCAAAAATAAATAAATAAATTTATTAAAAAAAAAAGAAAGAAGTATTCTAATAAGTCCTGCAGTGTACAGGAGTTCTTGACTCTTTCCACACCATAGGGAACCAAGACAAGTTAGATCCTGGCTTCACAACTTACTGGCTCTGCAACTTCACCAACTCACCTAAGTTTTCTGAGCCTCAATGTCTACATCTTTAAAAAGCATGGCACACATTAAGACCCCTGGATCTTTGCCCTATTAACTTCTAGGTAGTTTTTGAAACATTTCTTCCTGTCTTTTAGTAATATGGGGATGATCTCTAACCTGCCCTCCCTCACAACACTGTAGTGGGGATCTAGGGTGGCAACACCATGCTTATGGCTCATTGACATCCTCATATTGTTTTTATAATTTTCTTTCCTAAGTAGAAAAAATAGAAGATGGGGTGGGGGGGTTAGAAATTAGGCAATATGTAGAAAGGAAGAGGGGGAAAAAAGCTGCACACCAGATGTTTTTTTGAGAAATGAAGAAAGTGTGAGGTGAAGTAAGCATTTGACAAGAATGTTCAGGAAGAAAATCACCATTTCAGTGTTCCATGTCCAAAGTGATTGTGTCTTTGCTTGTTTGGCTGGGTCTGTTTTCAGAATTAAAGAAATCAGCTTTCTCATTAGGCAGGATGAGGCAGAGGAGGGGGTAGGGACAGACCAGGGCTTCTTTAAGGTTGGCCACTAATAGAGGACTGATGGAAATGACTAGAATGCCCTTAAGTAAAGCAGAAAACAACTGAGAGAAAACTGTTTTAAAAAAGTACATAAACCATTTGACCACAAACTACCAGGTTCTGACTTGCTGATAGGGGTGTAAAACTAACTTGTCAGCTTGGTTTTAAGTGCCAAATAGTGAGTGCTGAGGTGGCAAGCCATTTGTAACAGGGATGAATCTTAAGGACATTATACTAAGTGAAATAAGCCAGATACAAAAGGACAAATACTGCATGATACCATTTATATGATGAATCTAAAGCAGTCAAATTCATAGAACAGAGAGTAGAATGGTTGTTTCCAGGGACTGGGGGGAGGAGGAAATGGGGATGTATTAGTCAAAGGGTATGAAATTTCAGTTATGCAAGATGAATAAGTCCTAGACATCCAATGTACAGCATAGTGACTATAGTTAACAATATCATGTTTTATACTTAAAATTTTGCTAATAGGGTATCTTTTAAGTGTTATCATCGTAAAAAATAATAGCAAATAATAAGTAATGAGGACAGGAGAAAACTTTTGGAGCAATAGATATGTTTATGGCCTAGATTGTAGTGATAGATTCACAAATATATACTTATCTCCAAACTCATCAAGTTGTATACATTAAATATGTACAGATTTTTGTATGCCAATCATACTGCCATAAAGTGGCTTTTAAATATGTAAAATAAAAAATTTTTAAAGATGATCTATGACAGTGTGTTCACATCTCTTTTGCCTCATCTCTCAAAGTTCTTCTCTACCTTCTCTTTGTACTTTACATAAAATTATATGGATTCCACTAGCCATACTGTATTTTAATTCCCTGTTTATGAGCCTGACTCCCCCACTAGACGTTGAGATACCCAAGGGCAGGGATTGTGTCTTATTGAATTTAATACATTCAACACCTAGTATGCAGTAAGCCTCAACAAGGGTTTACAGGATTGGGCTGCTGAATTGAATGTCTCTTCAATAAGTTGGAACATTACTAAACAAATGTTGAGTTACAGAAGTTCATTACAATGTCAATTGCAATTAATTCAATTGATTTCAACAAAAATTGACTTAGAACAAACTATATACAAGGCACTAAGCTAGGCATTATGTATCCAGCTGTAAATGAGACAGACTTTGACATGGGTACTGGTTCTCAATCTTTGTTTCACAGTGGAATCACTTGGGAAAGCTTTTTTAAAAATACTGATGTCTGGGTCCCCCACCCCAAAGATTATAATTTAATTCATCTGAGATACAATCTGGTATCAGAATTTTTAATGTTCAACCTAGGCTAAGAATTCCTGCTCTTATGGTGGAAATAGGCATGAAACAAGTAACTTAACCTGGTCTCAGGAAGGTTGAATTCTATGCCCAGTGAAAATATTCTTCAGGAATGAAATGGAAATGAAGACATTCTCAGCTGAAGGAAAACCAAGAATTTGTCATCAGCACACACACACTGTAAAACAATGACTAAAGGAAGTTCTCTAAACAGAAAGAAATTAAGTTTTTAAAAAGAAAGAAATATTAGAGCATCATCAAAGAAGAAACAGCAATCAAGACGACAATTACTCCTACTCAGGAGTTTTTAAAATTATATTTGATAGTTGAAACATAATTATAGCACTGTCTGATGTGATTCTCAACATATGTAGAGGAAATATTTAAGATAATTATATTATAAATAAGGGAGGGTCACTCCTGGGCATTTTTCCCAGAAAAACAAAAACTTATATGTACATAAATACTTATACAAGATTGTTCATAACAGCTTTATTCACACTAGCCAAAAACCAGAAACAACCAAAATTCCCTGCAATTAATAAATGGTTAAACAAACTTTGGCACATATCATCAATCATGGAATACTGCTCAGCAATAAAAAGGAACACACTATTGATACATGCAACATCTTGGATGGATCTCAAGGCCATTTTGCTGAGTGAAAAAGCCAATCCCTAACGTCACATACTGTATGATTCCATTTATATAACATTCTCAAAATGACAAAGCTATAGAGACACAGAACAGATTAGTAGTTGCCAGAAGTTAGAGACAAGAGAAGCGGAGAGAAGGCTGAGGCTATACTGACTGAAAGGTAACATGAGGGATATTTGTGATCGAATTATTTTGTATCATGATTACAGCAGTGGTGACTGCAAATCTACATGTGATAAAATGACAGAATTATGCACATACATTTTATTAATGTCAATTTCCTGGTTTTGATATTGTACTATAATTAATATATAACCATTGGGAAACTGAATGAAGAGTATATGGGACCCCTCTGTACTATCTTTATAACTTCCTGTGAATCTATAAGTATTTCAGAATGAATCTGCACTCTCGTGTTCATTGCAACATTATTCACAATAGCCAAGACATGGAAACAACATAAGCATCCATTGATGGATGAATGGATGAAAGAATGTGTGTGTGTGTGTGTGTGTGCACATGTGCACGTGTGTGTGTGTGTGTGTGTGTGTGTGTGTGTGTGTATATATTTAGCCATAAAAATAAGGAAATTCTGTCATTTGTGACACCATGGATGGACCTTGAGGGCATTATGCTAAGTGAAATAAGTCAGACAGAAAAAGACAAATACTCTATGATCTTATTTATATATGGAATTTAAAAACATCATACTCATAGACAGAGTATAATGGTGGTTGCCAGCAGCTGTTGGTAATGGAAATGAGGAGATGTTGGCCAAAGGTCAAACTTTCAGTTATAAGATGAATAAGTTCCAGGGATTTAATGTACAGCATGGTGACTATAGTCAGCAATATTGTGTTGTATACTTGAAAGTTACTATGAGAGTAGAGCTTTAATGTTATCACCATAACAACGACAATAACAAAATTGTAAGTATGTGAGGTAAAGGTTATATTAACTAACTTTATTATTGTAAATATTTTACAATCTATATGTGTACCAAATTATCTCATTGTGCATCTTAAACTTACACAATGTTATATGTCAAACTTACACAATGTTGTGTCTCAGTAAATGGGGTGAGAAATGGGATATTGCCTGCCATATCATAAACAAAGGATGTCACAGTCATCAGCCATGATGGTGAGCTTGTGAGCCTTGAGGTAACTCATGAAGAAAACAAAGAATACCTGCCATCTAGCAGCCATCGGACTGCAGCCACTCCCCACAGTGAGCACTAATGAAACTCAGGATATGAAAACACAGGATACTGGCCCCAGATAGCTGAGGTGCAGATCAAATGAATGATTTCAGTGAGCCCAGACTCTTGCATCTTCCTATACATAGAAAAGCGCTAAATTCCTTAACTTGAGATATCTAGTTTTCTTTTATTAAGAGTAATCTTTTGTTCCTACTACCAGCCCTTTGTTGTAAAACTCCTATATATCCTAGCTCCCTCCTCGTCTCTTTGGAGCAGTTTTCTCAGGGTTACTTGAGATGTTGTCTCCTGGGCTTGAAGTCCTAAAAATTCCCGCTGAATAAAACATACCTCTCCACGTTTAGGTTTTGAATATTTATTTTAGTTGACAAGGGGAAAAAAAAGTTAAACGACTGCAGCCCTAACCAACATCTTGACTACAACCTCGTGAAAAACTCTAAGAGAGGATCATTGGCTAAGCCACTCCCAAATTCCTGACCCAGAGAAACTGTATGAGATAATAAATATTTATTGTTGTTGAAGCCACCAAGATTTGGGATATATTGTTATGCATCCATAGGTAAATAATGCCTATTCAATGTGCTAATATCTTTTCAAGTATTTTTGCAAAATAATGAAAGAGATGGATTGAGAAAATAATTTTGGAAGAAGATCAACCAAGATGGTGACATAGGAGGCTCCTGTGCTCCCCTCCTCCCATGGACGCACTGAATGTACAGCTACACACAGAGCAATTTCCTCTGAAAGAGATTCATAAACTAGCTGAATGGCTCCTACACATAGGGTTAATGAGAAAATACCCACATCAAGAGGGGTAGGAAAAGCTGAGACATATTCTCACTATAAACCTCACCTCTAGCACAGCATCATACAATCAGGAGGAAATACCCAACTCCCTGCTTCTCACTGAGGAGCAAAAGTTTGGACTTTATATCCAGTGTTCCAATATTTAACACTCCCACTTAAAGTAGAAGCCCCCAAAATACCTAGCATTGAAAACCAATAAGGCTTGCATCCAAGAGACCCACAGGACTATGGCAAACAAAAAAGCAGTTCTTAACAAGCACTTGCCACAACTATACCCCCAAGATTCAACATAAAGGGAGCAGGTGAAAAATGCCCAACTTCCAGTCTTTCCCTGAAAGAGGTTTATCTGTATACTTTAAAAGCTGCTATCTGAAGACCAGGCTTCTAATTTAGCACACATTAGGGACTAGCTGTATACCTCCCCAGAAACTAGAGAAGCCTGAAGGCATCTCCTCTGTCTTCTCCCTCCAGCCAGCTCCAAGTTACCAGTATCTCCCTGAAAGGAGCTTATACACACATCTGCACCCCAGCTTTTATGACTGCTGTTCAAAGCACAGTACCTATACCAGCTGACTCTCACAGCCAATGGAGCTTCCATTCACAAGTCCCCAGAACTGTGGCAAGCAAAAAAAAATAGTTATTAACTGGCTATCTATTCAGAGCTCAGCATAGAGAGAGAAGGCAAAAATGCCCATCTCTCAGTTTTTCCCTGAAAAGGGTTTGCACACTTTACAAGCTGGTGCCCAAAAGTTAGGCTTCTAACCTTAGTACATATCTAAGGGGACTGGCTGCAATCCACCCCAGAGCTGAGGAAGTCAGTGAACACCTCCTCCACCTTCTCCCTCCAGCCCACGTCAATAATAAAACCAAGTTGGCAGTGTCTCCGAGGAGAAAGTTTGTACACGTCTGATACCCCAGATTTTGAAGTTGCCACATGAGAGGTGGGTACCCAGTGAGAAACGGAATATTGCCTGCCATATCAGTAAATAAATGATGTCACAGTCATCAGTGATTGCAGCTCTCCAACATGAGACAGTGAGCCCTGAGGAAACTCAAGAAGGAAAGAATTGCTGCCATCTATAGCAGCCATCAGCCTGCAGCCACTCCCTTCAGTGAGCCCTGAAGAAACTCGGGATGTGAAAACTGGCCCCAGATAGCTGAGGTGCAGATCAAAGGAATGATTTCAGTGAGCCCAGACTCTTGCATCTTCCAATACATAGAAAAGCACTGAATTCCTTAACTTGACATATCTGGTTTCTTTAATTAACAGTAATCTTTTGATGTTCCCAACTACCTGCCCTTTGTTGCAAAACTCCTATATATCCTAGCTCCCCCCCCTCGCCTTCTTGGAGCAGTTTCTCAGAGCTATCTGAAACACTGTCTCCTGGACTACAGTCCTCATTTTGCCCCAAGTAAAACTTAACTCACAACTCTCACGTTGTGCATTTTTTTAAGTCAACACTTATGGCAACCATGAAGGGACCCAGAGTGGACTTTCCTCTTTCACCTGAACTCTAAGAGGAACAAGAGCCTTGGTACCAGCAGGGGCCCCTTGCACCCATCCACCTGCTTGGGGAGTCAAGACAAATTTGGGTAAGTCTCTCCTTGTTCACAGATCTTCAAGTATTGGTTGATCATCCTGAGTTTTAATTGGCAGTGTGCAACAGGTACCTGCCCTTCCAATTGAAAGATACTAGGGAGGGGGGCTCATTTGAAAGATACCAGGGAATACCCACTCAGGTGAAAGATACTGGGGGCAGGGGGGGTGTTGGGGGGGGCTAGTTGAAAAATACCAGTGTTTGCTCAGTTGTAAGAGACTGAGTGGTCTTGGCTGAGTGATTAAGTAAGAGGCTGATCTGACGCTTTTCCTCAGTTTGGCTGCCTTAATAGAATTTGTTGGGATAAAAGTGAAGATATTACATAAGAGCTTTGCTTCAAAGAAAAGGGACAAGTCTCCTCCCAACCAGTTACGGCTTTCTCAGGCGACTGAGAAATTTACGGGAGTGGTGGAGGCAGAGTCCTCATACCATGCAGTGGTCCCATAGGGAAACCTTCTCATTAATTAAAACACTTGCTCGTCCAGGGGTCGCAGATAAGAATTGGCCATTCAGCAATCCGAGCACCCACGGTGGTCTTAGACCACCAACGGGAGAAACCGAGACACATAAGACAGCTGAAACGACTCTAGGGTGACGCCTAGAGGAGTTAAGCTCACCAGCAACACGCTGGCCACCACACAACTTCGTTAGTAAATTTTATCCCTGACAAATTCAACGTAATATGGGAAATAAAGGTTTCAAAATAAAAGAAAAAGGAACAACAGATTGCCAGCCTCCAACTAATACCCCAGCCAGGTTAATGTACATACAAAACTTACAAGTATTTACTTAACTGGAAATTAAAGGAAATCTCGCCCTAAAATAATGGGGCTCTTTTATTGCATATGCAGTTAAGTTAAATTAAGTTTAAAAAGCTGGCTTGGTAAAAACATCTTTTCAGCATTCTGACTTTAAACAAAGGCCTTGTAGGGGAAAATTCGCATTTCTCTGTGTCTTTGAAATGTAAATGTTCTTTCTGATCTTCCTAGAACATTCCCTGTGTGTGTGTGTGTGTGTGTGTGTGTGTGTACACACGTGCTTTGAAAATTTGACCTCTGCCATACTATTTTTGAGAGTAAACTCTCCTGATTTTACTTAGCTTACATCCTCCCCCACTCTCTTATGAGGAAGCCTCTTGCATCTTCTTGGTTTTAATCACTATTAATATATTTTATTAATGGCCAAATGATGGATCCTTTTAAATTTGAGAAACTAATAAATTGGTGAATCTAAAGTGCTCTCGTTATAAACAGCTGTTTTACTGATACCTATAAAACAAAAATCAAACTAAATGCAGAAAAAAGAAATATATATATTTATTATAGTTAACCTAAAGACTTCTTTAGTTTAAAACAAGAAAAACTGGTTTGGGAAGCTTCATTTGTGGTCTTTGCTTCCCCTCAATGGGCCTTACAGATGCTAATAAAAGCATTAGAATAATTAATGTTAACAGGAAAAATCTTGTGAGGAAATTCTAGGTACTATTTCCAACAAGGTAGGAATTTTTCTTTTCTTTTTTTTTTTTTGTGGTACGCAGGTCTCTCACTGTTGTGGCCTCTCCCGTTGCAGAGCACAGGCTCCAGACCGCAGGCTCAGCGGCCATGGCTCATGGGCCCAGCCACTCCGCGGCATGTGGGATCCTCCCAGACCAGGGCATGAACCCGTGTCCCCTGCATCAGCGGGCGGACTCTCAACCACTGTGCCACCAGGGAAGCCCCAAGGTAGGAATTTTACAAGGAATTATTTCAAATGAATAAAGAAATCTTTAGATGGTTATTTAAAATGGGATAAATAAAATGGACATTTATGTGATTAAAACACAAGATTTTTTTAAATAGATCTTTATTGGAGTATAATTGCCTCACAATACTGTGTTAGTTTCTGTTGTACACCAAAGTGAATGAGCCATATGCATACATATGTCCCCATATCCCCTCCCTCTTGAGCCTCCCTCCAATCCTCCCTATCCTACCTTTCTAGGTCATTGCAAAGCACTGAGCTGATCTCCCTGTGATATGCTGCTGCTTTCCACTAGCTAACTATTTTATATTCAGTAGTGTCTATATGTCGATGCTACTCTCACTTCGTCCCAGCTTCCCTCTCCCACCCTGTGTCCTCAAGTCCATTCTCTATGTCTACATCTTTATTCCTGCTCTGCGACTAGGTTCATCAGTACCATTTTTTAATATATATATACCATATATATTCATTAGAATCCAGTATTTGTTTTTCTCTTTCTGACTTACTTCACTCCATATGACAGGCTCTAGGTCCATCCACCTCACTACAAATAATTCAATTTTGTTTCTTTTTATGGCTGAGTAATATTCCATTGTATATATGTGCAACATCTTTATCCATTCATCTGTCAATGGACATTCAGGTTGGTTCCATGTCTTGGCTATTGTAAAACACAAGGTTTTGATATTACTGCACTACCTAAGGTTAAATGGGCCAAAAGGGACACCCTACTGGTCCCCAACATTAAAAGCCAAACAAGTCCGTTCTATTTACCCCAGTTTTAAAATATATACTTAAGGGGCTAGAAAAAATTTACACTGAGGTACTTGACCAGCAATTATTTTGGGCAACAGGTAGGCCAAAGGGCTTGAGTTCCCACTCTGGGGATCTCAGAGCCTTTTATATAAAAATAGAGAAAATGGACAGGGAACAAAAAGAAGAAAAACTTCTAGAACTCCTTCTGTAAGATCAAAGCTTATTGATTGGATCCTAATAAAAAGCAAAGTTAAAGGTATAAAGCTGATGGAATTGAGATGAAAGTATATAAAATTGGTATATTTAAATATCCTTTTTATAAGATGGTTACATCTCTTTTGTTTAATTATATTGCGGGATAGGTAGGCTTCACTGGGAAATACTTCCATGCATGGCATTATAAGACAAGTCATATAGATTGCCACTTAGGAAATATTAAACATACTAAAGGAAACCAATAGGGTAACCTGAGCCATACAAATAAGTAAAAACTGGGAACTAACATTCAAGGGCTGATAAAAATAAAAAAATAGTGATTTTGCTCTGGGCTTAACTTGTGAACTCAAAATGCAAGTCTTTGCTGAATGCCTTACACAAACCTTTGAAGGCATGATAAATTAAACTCTAAAGTTCTAGAACATAGAACTCATAAAATAAATTTCAGTTTAGTTAGAAATCTTGTCACTGATAAAACCTTTCAGTATCATCTAGGTGACAGACCTGTTCTTTGGAAACTAAAAGCAACTGTCTTTCTCTTGCAAATCTCTACAAACTAGAAATGTAAATACAGGCTACAAGGAACTGAGACTGAGTCTAACGAGGCAAGACCTGAAACCAAGAAAAAAAAATGACAAAGTGGCAGTTTTAAAATCCAAACCGCTGGGAATGCTCCCTGAGCCAAACTTTACAAATAGCAAAACCTTAGTCATCTGCGCAAGCAACTTTAATGTAATCCAACTGTTTGTAAACTAGTAAGTTTATATTGTAATACCTGATTCATAACTAAGCTTTAAAGTGAAGCCATGAGATCTTTAGTTTTGCCTATTTATGTGTGTGTACACAATATACATATGAGATATATCTACCTCTGGAAAGTATTATCAAAATTGAATTTATAAACAGCTCTATTTAATTTAAAAGAAAATGCTTACAAATAAAGAAACTGGCCGAAATGACTTTCAGGTTGATGTGAACTGGGGAAAATGGAATATTAAGTTGATACCTGGTATTAAAGTTTGTTGATCTAATTAATATAGACATGTCAACAGCATTAATACTATTCTAACTAGGTTTAATAGAAGTGAAATAAGACCTTATTTTATCTGTTGCAAGGGAAAAAACTTGATATTATGAGACTTTAACTGTAAATGAGATAAGAGATTTTGGGTAAACTTTTAAAATAATTATATTTTAGAAATGTCTACTTAAAATGATCTTTCCAGATATTTGGTAACTTAAAGTTATAGAATTGTGCTAATTTGTGATGGAAGTTTATTGAATAGCTGGAAAATTTCCAAAAAAATAAGATACTGAGACATCAATTACTAAACAGAGAAACTAAAGGTATTTAGGACTATTAATGAAAATGTTTGGTGCCACCCTGAGATATTCTGTATAAAAAAATGCTTTTAGAAATTATCACTGGTATTTATGTTCACCAATCTATAGAATGCTAATGTAAAAGACAGTTCATAATAGCTTACTTCTTAATTTTCAGTAGAAGTTAAGGTTTTTAAAAGCTGAGGATTCTAATTTAAACTTGTAATTAAAGCTAATAGGAATAACACAAACATTTCAGTGTACAGTAGGAAAGTAGAATGTGTGTTTTCAGTAAAGAAGGTATGAGGGATAGAACTACATTTTGCTGAGGGAAAAGAAAGAAAGTATTTCTTAGAGCTGGTTGGTGTTATTTGGATGGAAAAATAAGGGACAGGCATATATGGGATGAAAGGTTATGGAAAGGAACCTTGAGAAAAAATATGTATTCATGGTCAGGATTAAATAAATTTAGATCAAAATTAACTAAGTAAATGGATTTTGTTAAGTAAGCTAACACAAGACTGGAATTTGATTTCTGTCTCTGTTAGAGTGCTCCTTTTTGACAACAGATTTTGTGAGTTTCTGTGCCCTTCTGATCCACATTTGTTGTTTTCTTTTAATCGTTTTGGGACTTTGGTTAAATGAAAAAGTATTGCTTCACAGTGACCTATGATCCTGCTGTGTTTTTAAAACTTTTTGATATTTTTAACAAACTTCCCAAATATTAAAATCCAACTAAAGCTCTTTTGGCCTCCAGCTGACTTTGGGATGCTTCAAGGGAGCATATCTGAGACATCTCAGAGATGAACGTTAAAATAATTAAGTTTATTTGGTTTGTTAAATTACATCAAAAACATTGTCAAGTAATTGGAGATGAACCTTAGGTTATAGTGTATAGATAAATGTAATTAATATAGATATTCCATATTTTATATGGAATCCCTAACATCTGATATGTCTTGATATAAAGTTATCAGTCATAAATTTAGTTATTATCCTAAAATGTTATCTGTTACAGAAATATCCAAATTTCCTACTAATTGCATTGTACTCAAATCTTTAACCATGCTATTTTAAGTTTTTTCCTTTATAGACAATAATTATTTTACACTGATGCTTTTACAAAATGAAGATTTTCAAGAAGACTCATAAAAATAACTTTTTAGGAGCCCCAACCACACCAAAGTCTCCTCTAGCTGTGCAGGTCCTGATGGACCCAGGCACTGCCCCTGCAAAACCCCACAGGCCACGAGGGTCCCAGCAGCATGCCCACCATCCCTGACAAAGCCTCACCTGGCCGCGCAGGTCCCAGTGTACCAAAACTCCACCTCCCCAAAGCCTCCATGGCCTGTGCAAGTCAGAGCTGCCCACATGCCACCCGTAACAAAGCCTCCTGTGGCCGCATAGGTCCTGGTGGGCCGAGAGCCACCTCCCCAAAATCCTCCTCAAGCTGCACTGGCCCCTGCAGCCATGCCCATGGAAGCCTGCACTCCAGCTCACCTGTTCAGGCACATGTACTATGGGTCAGTTTCAGGAGCAGATGCTGGTGAGAGGCAGAGGTGGGGCTGACACATTTGGTCCAAAGACCTACCTAGAGGTCTTGGAGGGCCACCAGGGGAGGCAGGGGTTGGCTGTATCTCACCATGGGGGCAAGGACACAGATAGCAGAGGAACCATGGAATTTTTTATTTTTTTATTTTCCTTTTTTTTTTACATTTTTTAAACATCTTTATTGGAGTATAATTGCTTTACAATGGTGTGTTAGTTTCTGCTTTATAACAAAGTGAATCGCCTATACACATGAAGAACCTAGGGGCAGGACGGGAATAAAGACACAGACCTACTAGAGAATGGACTTGAGGACACAGGGAGGGGAAAGGGTAAGTTTTTTAATCTTTAATTTTATTTTTTATTTTTTTGACTGTTGGTGTTCTGTCTTATTTTGTTGTTACAGTTTCACTTTTATTATTTCTAATATATTTTTTTATTTTTCTAATTTTATTTTATTATTTTTTATTCTTAGTTAATGTTCTGTGCTTTTTTGTTTGTTGTCTGTTTTCTTTTTGCTTTGTTCCTTTCATATTTTGCTTTGCTTTGTTTTGTTTTCCTCTTTTTTATTTTTTGTTTTTCTTTTTGTCATTTTTGTGTGTTTGTGTTTTCTTCACTTAGATTTTCTTTCAGTTTGTTTTTATGATTTTGGTTTTTTATAGATTTATTTTATTTATTTATTTATTTATTTGGCTGCATTGGGTCTTTGTTGCTGTGCACAGGCTTTCTCTAGTTGCAGCGAGCAGGGGGTACTCTTCATTGTGGTGCAAGGGCTTCTCATTGCAATGGCTTCTCTTCTTGTGGATCACAGGCTCTATGTTCACAGGATTCAGTAGTTGTGGCACATGGGCTAGAGTAGTCTTGGCTCATGGGCTCTAGAGCACAGGCTCAGTAGTTGTGGCACACGGGCTTAGTTGCTCTGCGGCATGTGGGATCTTCCCAGACCAGGGCTCTAACCCATGTCCCCTGCATTGGCAGGCAGATTCTTAACCACTGCACCACCAGGGAAGCCTTTTGTTTTCTTTTTGTCTTCTGTTTAGGTTAGTTTTGTTTTTATTATTGGTTTTGGTTTGTGGGCTCTCTTGTTTGTTTTGGTGTCTTCTTGTTTTTTGCTTCCCTTGTTTTTTTTTGTTTTGTTATTGTTGTTGGCTTGGTAGTTTATTTCTGGTTTGCTTGGATTTGTTTTTATTATTTGTCTTGGGTTTTATTTGTTTGTTTTCTTTTCTTTTTTATTTGTGAGTTTATTTTTCTATTTGTTTGTTTGGTTTGGTTTTTATTATTTGCCTTGGGCTTTTTCTCTCTCTCTCTCTCTTTTTTTTTTTTTTTGCAACATCACATGGCTTGTGGGGTCTTGGTTCCCAGGCTGGGGGCCAGGCCAGAGCCCCTGTGGTGGGAGCATGGAATCCAAGCCACTGGACTACCAGAGAATTTCAAGCCCCAGGGAATATTAATCAATTGGTGTGAGCTCTCCCAGAGGTCCTCATCTTGGCACCAAGACCCAGCTCCTCCCAACTGCCTGCAAGCTCCAGTGCTGAACGCCTCAGGTCAACAACCAGAAATGCAGGAACACAGCCCCTCCCATCAACAAAAATGAGATGACAGAGAAATATATTACAGACGAAGGAGCAAGGTAAAAACTTACAAAACCAAATAAATGAAGAGGAAATAGGCAAGCTACCGAAGAAGGAATTCAGAGTAATGATAGTAAAGATGATCCAAAACCTCAGAAATAGAATGGAGGCATGGATCAAGAAAATACAAGAAATGTTTAACAAGGACCTAGAAGAACTAAAGAACAAACAAACAGTGATGAACACACAATAAGAGAAATGAAAAATACACTAGAAGGAATCAGTAGCAGAATAACTGAGGCAGAAAAACAAATAAATCAGCTGGAAGAGAGAATGGTGGAAATAACTGCTGAGGAGCAGAATAAAGAAAAAAAATGAAAAGAAATGAGGATAGTCTCAGAGACCTTGGGACAACATTAACCGCACCAGCATTTGAATTATAAGGGTCCCAGGAGAAGAGAAGAGAGAGGGCCTGAGAAAATATTCAAAGATATGGTAGTCAAAACTTCCCTAACATGGGAAAGGAAATAGCCAACCAAGTCCAGGAACTGGAGAGTCCCATACAGGATAAACCCAAGGAGTAACACGTCAAGACACATATTAATCAAACAAACAAAAATTAAATTCAAAGAAAAAATATTAAAAGCAGCAAGGGAAAAACAACAAGTAACATACAAGGGAATCCCCATAAGGTTATGAGCTGATTTTTCAGCAGAAACTCTGCAGGCCAGAAGGGAGTGGCAGGATATATTTAAAGTGATGAAAGGGAAAGACCTACAACAAAGATTACTCTACCCAGCAAGGATCTAATTCAGATTCAATGGAGAAATCAAAAGCTTTACAGACAAGCAAAAGCTAAAAGAATTCAGCACCACCAAACCAGCATTAAAACAAATGCTAAAGGAACTTCTCTAGGTGGGAAACACAAGACAAGAAAAAGACCTATGAAAACAAACCCAAAACAATTAAGAACATGGTAATTGTAACATATATATCGATAATTACCTTAAATGCAAATGGATTAAATGCTCCAACCAAAAGACACAGGCTGGCTGAATGGATACAAAAATAAGACCCATATATATGTTGCCTACAAAAGACCCACTTCAGATACAGGGACACATACAGACTGAAAGTGAGGGGCTGGAAGAAGATATTCCATGCAGATGGAAATCAAAAGAAAGCTGGAGTAGCAGTACTCATATCAGAAAAAATGGACTTAAAAATAAAGACTATTACAAGTGACAAGGAAGGACACTACATAATGATCAAGAGATCAATCCAAGAAGAAGGTATAACAATTGTAAATATTTATGCACCCAACATAGAAGCACCTCAATACATAAGGCAAATGCTAAGAACCATAAAAGGGGAAATCGACAGTGACACAATAATAGTGGGGGACTTTAACACTTCACTTACACCAATGGATAGATTATCCAGACAGAAAATTAATAAAGAAACACAAGCCTTAAATGCCACATTAGACCAGATAGACTTAATATTTATAAGACAGTCCACACGAAAGCAGCAGAATACCTTTTCTTCTCAAGTGCACATGGAACATTCTCCAGGATAGATCCTATCTTGGGTCACAAATCAAGCCTCAATAAATTTCAGAAAATTGAAATTATATCAAGCAACTTTTCCGACCACAATGCTATGAGATTAGAAATCAATTACAGGGGGAAAAACTGTAAAAAACACAAACACATGGAAGCTAAACAATATGCTACTAAATAACCAAGAGATGACTGAAGAAATCAAGGAGGAAATTTAAAAATACCTCCAAATAAAGGACCACATACTCCAGACATTTCTACTCTTACCCATGATAATATACAAACCTGCATACTCCCACGCTGCTAATATGATTCCCCACTACTCAGCTAAAGTGAAACAGGTTACTGGAGCAGATGCAAACTGCACTGCAGGCACCTTTGGGGCTGTAATGCTCACCTCCCCAAACCAAAGGATGCTTTCAAAGGGCCTTGGAGACCTCCCTCAGAGGTAGTACCACACACCTCAGCTGGTCTGGTCCTGCTGAAAGGCTCAGAGGAAAGGTAAAACAACCAAATAAAGCTAGTTAAGTTCTTACCTGTCATCTTTGCTAATTAGAGACTGCAGGTTCTGGGTTGACATGTGAAAAGGGATTAGAAAGAAATGAGAAGGGGAAGGAAAGATGAAAGTGAATGTGGAGAAAGCTCAACCCCATAAAATGGCAAGGGGAAATACCTGATAACAGGGAAAACAGGCCTTTGTTTAGAACACCTCCCCACCCCGACCCTCAGGTTTTCATCAACATTTTGAGTCATTCTCTACTATGCAGGAAGATCCACTACAAAAGAAAAAGGAGTCTCCTTGTCTTTCAGTCCCAGCCAAACTCCTCTCAATCAGCTTTGAAGGCTGAGAAATGTCAGCCAACATTCAGAGAAAGTAAAACTACATTGGCACTTTCACTCCTCATCTATGTGCACACCATTTTGGACCAACTTCCCTTCCAAGTCCAGAGAGCTCATGGCTACTAAGGGTAAAGAGCCTAAAGACCTAAGACCTTTCAAATACCTCTGGTTCCAGATCCACAACTGTTGCCTTCTGGGTAAAGTCAATAGGCACATAGGTAACTTAATAACCCCTACTGCTCTACCCTCCCCAACACCACCACCACTACCACCCATGAAATCATTAATGGAAGCTGGCATGAGAATTCAGATACCAATCATCAGGAATTTAGAGTGCTCTTCATGGTATCCATATCTTGATCTGAAAAATATCTGTCTCGGCTAAGATGCATTGTGCACCAGGTTTTCCACTCTAAAGTTTATATTTTCTCCTTTGTAACAGTAAGTAATTTATGGTGAGATTCTTTGAGTACATGTAAATATCCTGTTCTCCATCAAAACTTCATCCACTACTTTTAGCATCTATTGATGATTTTTGCCCAAATCACTGATTACTATGATGGTTGCAAAATAGTAATTTTTCCAACTCGTTTCTTCTAAAACCAACATCATGTGGCTCCTGATATGATGCACTGAGAAGAACACAGCATCACTCTGTGGTATTTCTGCCAAATTCATAATTTCAATGTAAACATGAGGATATACAATGGAGAAAAAAGAGTCTTTTCAAGTGCTACAGGGTAAACTGAATAGCTTTATGTCAAGCAATGAGATTAGAACAGCTGCACACACTATATACAGAAATAAATTCAAAATAGATTAAAAACCTATACCATAAAAACTCCTAGAAAAAAAAAACATAAATCTCTGACAAATTGTAGCAACTTTTTTTGGATCTGTCTCCTAAAGCAAAATAAATAGAAGTAAAAATAAATGAATGGGACCTAACTAAACTTAAAAGCTTTTGTGCAGCAAAGGAAACCATTGACAAAATGAAAAGAAAACCCTCGGAATGGGAGAAAATATTTGCAAACAATATGACTGACAAGGAGTCAATATTCAGAATATACAAACAGCTCATACAACTCAATATCATAAAAACAAACAACCCAGTCAAAAAATAGGCAGACAGGGCTTCCCTGGTGACGCAGTGGTTGAGTCTGCCTGCCGATGCATGGGACACGGGTTTGTGCCCCGGTCCAGGAAGATCCCACATGCCACGGAGTGGCTGGGCCTGTGAGCCATGGCTGCTGAGCTGCGCAACCGGAGCCTGTGCTCCGCAACGGGAGAGGCCACAACAGTGAGAGGCCCGCATACCGCAAAAAAATAAAAATAAAAGATAAATAGGCAGACATTTCTCCAAAGAAGACATAGAGATGGCTAACAGGCACATGAAAAGATGTTCAATATCACTTATTATTAGAGAAATGCAAATCAAAACAACAATGAGATATCATCTCACACCAGGGAGAATAGCTATCATCAAAAAGTCTAAAAATAACAAATGTTGGAGAGAAGGTGAAGAAAAGAGAACTTTTGTACACTGTTGGTGGGAATGTAAATTGGTGCAGCCACTATGGAAAACAGTATGGAGGTTCCTAAAAAAATAAAAATAGAACTACAACCAGAACATGACTAGAGCTAATCAATGAATTTGGTAAAGTAGCAGGATACAAAATTAATGCACAGAAATCTGTTGCAATCCTATACACTAATGATGAAAAATCTGAAAGAGAAATTAAGGAAACACTCCCATTTTCCACTGCAACAAAAAGAATAAAATACCTAGGAAAAAACTTACCTAAGGAGACAAAAGACCTGTATGCAGAAAGCTATAGGACACTGATGAAAGAAATTAAAGATGATACAAATAGACGGAGAGATAAACCGTGTTCTTGGATTGGAAGAATAAACACTGTGAAAATGACTATATTACCCAAAGCAATCCACAGATTGAATGCAATCCTATCAAAAGACCAATGGCATTTTTCACAGAGCTAGAACAAAAAAATTCACAATGTGTATGGAAACACAAAAGACCCTAAATAACAAAAGCAATCTTGAGATGGAAAAACAGAGCTGGAGGAATCAGGCTCCCTGACTTCAGATTATACTACAATGTTACAGTAATCAGGATAGAATGATACTGACAAAAAAAAAAAAAGAAATATAGACCAATGGAACAGGATAGAAA
Source organism: Delphinus delphis (assembly GCF_949987515.2). Classification (NCBI taxonomy): domain Eukaryota; kingdom Metazoa; phylum Chordata; class Mammalia; order Artiodactyla; family Delphinidae; genus Delphinus; species Delphinus delphis. Next base: position 63,921,676 of record NC_082704.1, on the reverse strand, counting down.
GCCCAGATATAAACCCACACACATTTGGTCACCTTGGCTTTGATAAAGGAGGCAAGAATATACAATGGAGAAAAGACAGCTTCTTCAATAAGTGGTGCTGGGAAAACTGGAAATCTACATGTAAAAGAATGAAATTAGAACACTCCCTAATGCCATACACAAAAATAAACTCAAAATGGATTAAAGACCTAAATGTAAGGCCAGGCACCATCAAACTCTTAGAGGAAAACATAGGCAGAACACTCTGACATAAATCACAGCAGGATCCTTTTTGACCCACCTGCTAGAGAAATGGAAATAAAAACAAATAAACAAATGGAAACTAATGAAACTTAAAAGCTTTTGCACAGCAAAGGAAACAACAACATAAACAGGATGAAAAGACAAGCTTCAGAATGGGAGAAAATATTTGTGAAAGAAGCAACTGACAAAGGATTAATCTCCAAAATACACAAGCAGCTGAATATCAAAAAATCAAGCAACCCAATCCAAAAATGGGCAGAAGACCTAAATAGACATTTCTCCAAAGAAGATATACAGATTGCCAACAAACATATGAAAGGATGCTCAACATCAGTAAACATTAGAGAAATGCAAATCAAAACTACAATGAGGTATCACCTCAAACCAGTCAAAAGAGCCATCATTAAAAACTCAACAAACAATAAATTCTGGACAAGGTGTGGAGAAAGGGGAATCCTCTAACACTGTTGGTGGGAGTGTAAATCGATAAAGCCACTATGCAGAACAGTATGGAGGTTCCTTAAAGAACAAAAAATAGAACTACCATATGAACCAACAATCCCACTACTGGGCATATACCCTGAGAAAACTATATTTCAAAAAGAGTCATGGAACACAATGTTCATTGCAGTACTATTTATAATAGCCAGAACATGGAAGCAAACTAAGTGTCTAAACAGATGAATGGATAAAGAAGATGTGGCACATATAAACAATGGAATATTACTCAGCTATAAAAAGAAACAAAATTGAGATATTTGTAGTGAGGTGGATGGACCTAGAGTTTGTCATACAGAGTGAAGTAAGTCAGAAAGAGAAAAACAAGTACTGTATGCTAACACATTTATATGGAATCTAAAACAGAAAGTGGTTCTGAAGAACCTAGGGGCAGGACAGGAATAAAGACATGGACGTAGAGAACGAACTTGAGGACATGGGGAAGGGGAAGGGTAACCTGGGACAAAGTGAGAGAGTGGCATGGACATATATACACTACCAAATGTAACATTGGTATCTAGTCGGAAGCAGCCACATAGCACAGGGAGATCAACTCGATGCTTTGTGACCACCTACAGGAGTGGGATAGGGAGGGTGGGAGGGAGATGCAAGAGGGAGGGGATATGGGGATATATGTATACTTATAGCTGACTCACTTTGTTATACAGCAGAAGCTAGCACACCATTGTAAAGCAATTATACTCCAATAAAGATGTTTTTAAAAATCTTTTTAAAATATATAAATAGAAAAGGAAACTATAATCAAGATGAAAAGACAACCCTCAGAATGGGAGAAAATATTTGCAAATGAAGCAACTGACAAAGGATTAATCCCCAAAATTTACAAGCAGCTCATGCAGCTCAATATCAAAACAACAAACAATCCAATCCAAAAATGAGCAGAAGACCTAAATAGACATTTCTCCAAAGAAGATATACAGATTGCCAACAAACACATGAAAGAATGCTCAACATCATTAATCATTAGAGAAATGCAAATCAAAACTATAATGCAATATTGTCTCTCCCCAGTCAGAATGGCCATCATCAAAAAAATCTACAAATAATGAATGCTGGCGAGGGTGTGGAGAAAAGGGAACCTTCTTGCACTGTTGGTGGGAATGTAGATTGATACAGCCACTATGGAGAACAGCATGGAGGTTCCTTAAAAACTGAAAATAGAACTACCATACAACCCAGCAATCCCACTATGGGGCATTTACCCTGAGAAAACCATAATTCAAAAAGAGTCATGGAACACAATGTTCATTGCAACTCTATTTACAACAGCCAGGACATGGAAGCAACCTAAGTGTCCATCAACAGATGAATGGATAAAGAAGATGTGGCACATATATACAATGGAATATTACTCAGCCATATAAAAGAATGAAATTGAGTTATCTGTAGTGAGGTGGATGGACCTAGTTTCTGTCATTCAGAGTAAAGTAGGTCAGAAAGAGAAAAACAAATACCATATGGTAACACATATATATGAAAGCTAAAAAAAAAATTAAAAATGTCATGAAGAACCTAGGGGCAAGACGGGAATAAACACGCAGACCTTCTAGAGAATGGACTTGAGAACACGGGGAAGTGGAAGGGTAAGCTGGGACAAAGTGAGAGAGTGGTAGTGTATATATGGACATACATACAGTACCAAATGTAAAGTAGATAGCTAGTGGGAAGTAGTTGCATAGCACAGGGAGAACAGCTTGGTGCTTTTTGACCAGCGAGAAGTGTGAGATATGGAGGGTGGGAGGGAGGGAGATGCAAGAGGGAAGCGATATGGGGATATATGTATATGTGTAACAGATTCACTTTGTTATAAAGCAGAAACTAACACACCATTGTAAAGAAATTATACTCCAATAAAAATGTTTATATATATATATATATAGTACATCATAAAGGGAGACCAGCAAGACGGTGGAGAAGAACATGAGCTCACCCCTTCTTTCGAAAACACGAAAACCACAGCTTGCTTCTGAACAACAATTGACAGAAAAATGCTGGAACCTACCAAAAATGATACCTTAAAGGCAAAGACAAAGAGGAAGCCACAACAAGACAGTAGGAGGGGCAAAATTATGATAAAATAAAATCCCATGCTCACTAGGTGGGTTATCCACAAACTGGAAAATAATTATACCACATAATCTCTCTCACAGGAGTGGAAGTTCTGAGCCCCATGTTAGGCTTCCCATCCTGAGGGTCTGACAGTGGGAGGAGGAGCCCCCAGAGAATCTGGCTTTAAGGCCAGTGGGGTTTGATATCAGGAATTCCACAGGATTGGGGGAAAGAGTATTTCCACCCTTGGAGGGCACACAGAAGGCCTTGTGCACAACAGGACCCAGGGAAAAAATCAGTGGTCTCATAAGAGACACAGCCAGACCTACCTGCTAGTATTAGAGGGTCTCCTGCAGAGGTGGGGGGCAGCTCTGGCTGACTGCAGGGACATAGACACTGGTAGCAGCTGTTCTGGTTAGTACTCATTGGTGTGAGCCCTGTTTGAGGCTGCCATTCCCTCCCCAAGTACTAGCCCCACCCAATAGCCTATAGGCTCCAGTTCTGGGAAGACTCAGGCCAAATAGCAAACAGGGCAGGAACACAGCCCCACCCAGCAGCAGGCAGGCTGCTTAAAGACTTCCTGAGTTTGGCCCTGCCCACCAGAGGGACAGGAGCCAGCTCCACCCACCAGAGGGCAGAAACCAGTCCCTCCCACCAGGTAACCTACACAAGCCTCTTAGAGAGCCTCATCCACTAGAGCACAGACAGCAGAAGCAAGAAGAACAACAATCCTGCACCCTATGGAATGGAAACAACACTCACAGAAAGTTAGACAAAATGAAATGGCAGAGGAATATGTCCCAGATGAAGGAACAAGATAGAACTCCAGAAGAACAACTAAGTGAAATGGAGATAGGCAGTCTACTGGAAAAATAATTTAGAGTAATGATAGTGAAGATGATCCAAGATCTCAGAAAATGAATGGAGGCACAGACTGAGAAGATACAAGACATATTTAACAAAGAACTAGAAGAACTAAAGTACAAACAGAGATAAATAATACAATAACTGAAATGAAAAATACACTAGAAGGAATCAATAGCAGAGTAACTGAGGCAGAAGAATGGATAAGTGAGCTGTAAGACACAATGCTGAAAATCACTGCCATGGAAAAGAATAAAGAAAAAAGAATGAAAAGAGATGAAGACAGTCTAAGAGATCTCTGAGACATCAAGTGCACCAATATTCACATTATACAGGTCCCAGAAGAAGAGAGAGAGAAAGGACCTGAGAAAATATTTGAAGAGATAGTAGCAGAAAACTTCCCTAACATGGGAAAGGAAACCATCACCCAAGTCCAGGAAGTGCAGAGAGTCCCAGGCAGGATAAACCCAAGGAGGAACATGCCAAGACACATAGTAATCAAATTGACAAAAATTAAAGACAAAGAAAAAATATTAAAAGCAACAAGGGAAAAGGAGCAAATAACATACAGTAGAACTCCCATAAGGTTATCAGCTGTTTTCTCAGCAGAAACTCTTCTGGCCAGAATGGAGTGGCACAATATATTTAAAGTGATTGAAAGGAAGAATCTACAACCAAGAATGCTCTACCCAGTGAGGCTTTCATTCAGATTAGACAAAGAAATCAAAAGCTTTACAGACAAGCAAAAGTTAAGAGAATTCAGCACCACCAGACCAGCTTTGCAACAAATGCTAAAGGAACTTCTCTAAGTGGAAAAGAAAAGGCTACTACTAGAAACAAGAATATTACAAATGGAAAAGCTCACAGGTAAAGGCAAGAAATCATCTGCACACAAATATGGTATCAAAACCAGCAATCGTAAGAAGAGGAGAGCACAAATACAGGATATTGGACATGCATTTGAAATTAAAAGATGAGCAACTTAAAACAATCTTGCTTATATGTAGACTGCCATATCAAAACCTCATGGTAACCACAAAACCAAAATCTACAATAGATATGCACAAAAAGGAATCTAAATTCAACACTAAACTTAGTCATCAAATCACAAGAGAAGAGAACAAAAGACGAAGGGAAGAAAAAAGATGTACAAAAACAAATCCAAAACAATTAAGAAAATGGCAATAGGAACATACATATCAATAATTACCTTATGTAAATGGATTATATGTTCCAACCAAAAGACATAGACTGGCTGAATATATACAAAGACAAGGCCTGTATATATACTGTCTACAAGAGGCCCACTTCAGATTTAGGGACACATACAGACTGAAAGTGAGGGAATGGAAAAAGGCATTCCATGTAAATGGAAATCAAAAGAAAGCTGGAGTAGCAATACTCACATGAGACAAAATAGACTACAAAATAAAGACTATTACAGGAGGCAAAGAAGAACACTACATAATGATCAAGAGATCAATCCAAGAAGAAGATATAAAAATTGGAAATATCTATGCACCCAACATAGGAGTACCCCAATATAAAAGGTAAATACTAACTGCCATAAAAGGAGAAATCAACACTAACACAGTAATAGTGGGGGACTTTAACACTTAATTTCATCAATGGACAGGTCATCTGGACAGAAGTTCAATAAGGAAAGCCAGGCCTTAAATGACACATTAGTCCAGATAGACTTAATTGATATTTATAGAGCATTCCATCCAAAACATTCTTCTCAAGTCCACACAGAGCATTCTCCAGGATTGACCACATGCTGGGCCACCAAGCAAGCCTTAGTAAATTTAAGAAAATTCAAATCATACCATGCATTTTTTCTGACCACAGTGCTACGAGATTAGAAATCAACTACAAGAAAAAAACTATAAAAAACACAAATACGGGCAGGCTAAACAATATGCTACTAAACAACCAATGGATCACTGAAGAAATCAAAGAGAAAATAAAAAAATACCTAGAAACAAATGAAAATGAAAGCACAATGATCCAAAACCTTTGGGATGCAGCAAAAGAAGTTCTAAGAGGGAAGTTTATAGCAATAAATCTTACCTCAGGAAACAATAAAAATCACAAATAAACTATCTAACTTTAAACCTAAAGTAACTAGAGAAAGAAGAACAAACAAAACCCAAAGTTAGCAGAAAGAAAGAAATCACACAGATTGGAGCAGAAATAAATGAAATAGAGAGAAAGAAAACAGTAGAAAAGATCAATGAAACTAAAAGGTGATTCTTTGAAAAGATAAACAAAATTGACAGACCTTTAGCCAGACTCATCAAGAATAAAAGGGAGAGAGCTCAAATCAATAAAATTAGAAACAAAAAAGAAGTTACAACTGACACCACAGAAATAAAAAGGATCATAAGAGACTACTACAAAAACCTCTATGCCAATAAAATGAACAACCTGGAAGAAATGGACAAATCCTTAGAAAGGTACAGTCTCCCAAGACTGAACCAAGAAGAAATAGAAAATATGAACAGACTAATCACAAGTACTGAAACTGAAACTGTGATTTTAAAATTCCCAACAAAAAAAGTCCAGGACCAGATAGCTTCACAGTCGAATTCTATCAAACATTTAGGGAAGAGTGAACATCTATCCATCTTAAACTATTCCAAAACCTTGCAAAAGAAGGAATACTCCCAAACTCATTCTATGAGGCCACCATCACCCTGATAACAAAGCCAGAAAAAGATCCCACAAAAAAGAAAATACAGGCCAATATCACTGATGAATATAGATGCAAAAATCCTCAACAAAATACTAGCAAACCAAATCCAACCATACTTTGAAAGGATCATACACATTGATCAAGTGGGATTTATCCCAGGGATATAAGGATTTTTCAATATCTGCAAATCATTCAGTGTGATACACCATATCAAAAAATTGAAGAATAAAATCTATATGATCATCTCAATAGATTCAGAAAAAGCTATTGACAACACTCAGCACACATTTATGATTAAAAACTCTCCAGCAAGTGGACATAGAGCAAACCTCAACATAATAAATGCCATATATGACAAACGTACAGCTACCATCATACTAAACGTTGAAAAGCTGAAAGAATTCCATCAAAGATCAGGAACAAAGCAAGGATGTCCACTCTTGCCACTTTTATTAAGCATACTTTCGGAAGTCATAGCCACAGCAATCAGAGAAGAAAAAGAAATAAAAGGAATCCAAATTGGAAAGGAAGAAGTAAAACTGTCACTCCTTGCAGATGACATGATATTATACAAAGAAAATCCTAAAGATGTAACCAAAAAGCTACTAGAGCTATCAATGAATTTGGCAAAGTTGCAGAATACAAAATTAATTCACAGGGACTTCCCTGGTGGTGCAGTGGTTAAGAATCCTCCTGCCAATGCAGGGAACATGGGTTCGATCCCTGGTCCAGGGAAGATCCCGCATGCTGCAGAGCAACTAAGCCCACGTGCCACAACTACTGAGCCCATGCACTGTAACTATTGAAGCCCACATGCTCTAAGGCCCACATGTCACAACTACTGAGCCCACGTGCTGCAGCTACTGAATCCCATGTACCTAGAGCCCATGCTCCACAACAAGAGAAGCCACTGCAATGAGAAGCTCATGTACCACAACGAAGAGTAACCCCTGCTCGCCATAACTAGAGAATGCACACATACAGCAATGAAGACCAAATGCAGTCAAAAATAAATAATAAAAAATTAATACACAGAAATCTGTTGCATTTCTATACACTAACAGCAAAAGATCAGAAAGTGAAATTAAAGAAACAATCACATTTACCATCACATCAAAAAGAATAAAATACCTAGGAGTAAACCTACCTAAGGAGACATAAGACCTGTACTCCAAAAACTATAAGACACTGATGAAAGAAATTGAAGATGACACAAACAGATGGAGAGATATACCATGTTCTTGGATTGGAAGAATCAGTGTTGTGAAAATGACTATATTACCCAAAGCAATCCACAGATTCAATGCAATTCAATGCAAATTACCAAGGGAATTAGAGTTAGAACAAAAAATCTTAAAATTTTTATGGAGACACAAAACACCAAAAGCAATCTTGAGAAAGAAAAACGGAGTGAAGGAAAAAGGTTCCCTGGCTTCAGATTATACTAGAAAGCTAGAGTCATCAAAACAGTATGATACTGGCACAAAAATAGAAATATAGATCAAAGGAACAGGGTAGAAAGCCCAGAAATAAACACACGCACCTATGTTCCATTAGTCTGTGACAAAGGAGGCAAGACTATACAATGGAGGAAAGACAGTCTCTTCAATAAATGGTGCTGGCAAAACTGAACAACTACATGTAAAAAATGAAATTAGAACATTCTTTAACATCATACACAAAAATAAACTCAAAATGGATTAAAAACCTAAATATAAGACCAGATACTATAAAATGCTTAGAGAAAAACATAGGCAGAACATTCTTTGACATAAATCACAGCAATATCTTCTTCAATCTGGCTCCTAGAGTAGTGGAAATAAAAACAAAAATAAACAAGTGGGACCTAATTGAACTCAAAAGCTTTTGCACAGCAAAGGAAACCATAAACAAAACAAAAAGACAACCCACAGAATGGGAGAAAATATTTGTGAACAGTGCGACCGACAAGGAATTAGTCTCCAAAATTTACAAACAGCTCATGTGGCTCCATATCAAAAAAAACAAAGCAACCCAATCCAAAAATGGGAAGAAGACCTAAATAGACGTTTCTTCAAAGAAGCAATACAGATGGCCATAACACACCTGAAAATATGTTCAACATTGGTAACTATTAGAGAAATGCAAATCAAAACTACAATGAGATATCACCTCACACCAGTCAGAATGGCCATCATCAAAAAAAAATCTACAAACAATAAATGCTTGAGAGGGTTGGAGAAAAGGGAACCCTCCTACACTGTTGGTGGGAAAGTAAATTGGTACAGCCACTTTGGAGAACAGTATGGAGATTCCTTTAAAAACTTAAAATAGAGCTACCATATGATCCTGCAATTCCACTCCTGGGCATATATCTGGAGAAAAACATGGTTCAAAAGTATATATGCACACCAATGTTCATTGCAGTGTGGTTTACAATAGCCAAGACGTGGAAGAAACCTAAATGTCCATCAACAGATGAATGGATAAAGAAGATATGGTACATATATACAATGGAATATTACTCAGCCATTAAAAAGAATGAAATAATACTATTTGCAGCAACATGGATGGACTTGGAGATTATCATACTAAGTGAAATAAGTCAGACAAAGACAAATATCATATGATATATTTTATATACGGAATCTAAAAAAGTGATACAAATGAACTTATTTACAAAACAGAAGCAGACTCACAGACTTGGAGTATGAACTTATAGTTACTGGGGGAAGGGTGTGGGGGAGGACCAGATTGGGAGTTTGGCATTGACACGTACACACCGCTATATTTAAAATAGATAACCAACAAGGACCTACTGTATAGTATGGGGAACTCTGCTTAGTATTCTGTAATAACCTAAACGGGAAAAGAATTTGTAAAAGAATAGATATATGTATATGTATAACTGAATTACTTTGTTGTACACCTGAAACTGACACAACATTGTTAATCAACTATACTCCAATATAAAATAAAAAATTTAAAAAGAAATAAAAAATAAAGACATTTAAAAAAACCTACTTGTGGCAATGATGTGGAAAAAAAACAAGAATTCTCATGTCCTGCTTGAGTGAGAATAAAGTGACAGAATCATATTGAATGGCATTTTGTAGTATTAAAATGCATGTACATTTTGATTAACTCTTATAGAAATTTATCTTATGGATATACTTGGAAATACATATAAACTGTGTGTACAACATTATTTACTGCATCATCACTAGCAATACATAAAGACCAAACACAAATAATAACAATGTATTTTTTAATATCTTTTTTTGTATCTTTATTTTTTTTCTTTTAACATCTTTATTGGAGCATAATTGTTTTACAATGTTGTGTTAGTTGCTGCTGTATAACAAATTGCATCAGCTATATGGATACATATATCCCCATATCCCCTCCCTCTTGTGTATCCCTCTCACCCTCCCTAACCCACCCTTCTAGGTGGTCACAAAGCATTGAGTTGATCTCCCTCTGCTATGCAGTTGCTTCCCACTAGCTATCTATTTCACATTTGGTAGTGTGTATATGACAATGCTACTCTCTCACTTCGTCCCAGCTTAAACTTTCCCCCTCCCCATGTCCTCAAGTCCATTCTCTACTTCTGCGTCTTTATTCCTGTCCTGGCCCTAGGTTCTTCAGAACCTTTTTTTTTAATCCATATATATACGTGTTAGTATACGGTATTTGTTTTTCTCCTTCTGACTTACTTCACTCTGTATGACAGACTCTAGGTCCATCCACCTTACTACAAATAACTCAATTTCATTCTTTTCTATGGCTGAGTAATATTCCATTGTATATATGTGCCACATCTTCTTTATCCATTCATCTGTTGATGGACACTTAGGTTGCTTCCATGTCCTGGCTATTGTAAATAGTGTTGCAATGAACACTGTGGTGCATGCCTATTTTTGAATTATGGCTTTCTCAGGGTATATGCCCAGGAGTGAGATTGCTAGGTCATATGGTAGTTCTATTTTTAGCTTTTTAAGGAACCTCCATACTGTTCTCCATAGTGGCTGTATCTTTATTTTTATTCTTTTAATTTAATTTTTTTTATATTGAAAAAGAAGAAAAGAAAAAAATGAAATTTGAAGATCAGGGAGGACTTCCTCCTATAAAAAGAGGTAATACTCAAGCTAGGTCTTAAAGAATAAGCAGAAGTTCCTTAAGCAGAGAAAGGAGATAAGAGTGTCTGTTGCAAGTATAGGAGAGTCTATGTCATAGTATCACAGGCACTGTATCATGGAGGTCCCTAAATGACATTCTGAGGTTTTAAGGTTTATCCCACAACAATTAGAAGTCCTGAGGGATTGCAGGCAGGTAAACAGCATGATTAAATTTGTGGATTAGGATTATAAGGGAGTAAGACTGAAGTTGTAGATACCAGTTAAGAGGCTTTTGTAGTAGTCCAGGAAAGAGGTGATAGTGATCTTAACTAAGACAGTGGGAGTGGGGATAGAGAGAATTTGACAGATTGGAAAACATTCTGATAACTTGGTAATTGACCTTTGTGAGGAGAGATGAAGAGATCAAGGATGATTCTATCTGGAAGAAGAGATGGGTAATATAACCAGAGAGACTAAAATTCTAAGAGAGAATCAGAAAGAAATTCTAGAAATAAAAAACAGTCTAACACAAATGAAGAAAGTATTTTATGGCCTCACTAGTAGAGTGGATACAATTTAAAAAGGATCAGTGAGCTTGAAGATATATCTTTAGAAACTTAAAAAATTGGAAATCAAGAGAAAAAGACAGAAAACATGTAACAGAATATACAAGGACTGTGTACAGCTACTTAAGGTGTAACATATATATATAATAGTAACATCAGAAGGAGAAGAGAAAAAGGTATAGAAGAAGCATTTGAAGCAATAATGACTAATAATTTCCCCCAAATTAATGATAGACTTCAAATCACGGATCCAGGAACTTCAGTGAACACCAAGCAGGACAAATGCCAAAAATTCTATACCTAAGCATATCATATTTAAATGCAGAAAATCAAAGATAAGGAGAAAATCCAGGGAAATAAAACAAAAGAGGGGAAGGGAACACCATGCCTAAAGAGGAACAAGGATAATAATTATATTGGACTTCTCTCCAGAAACCATGAAAACAAGAATAAAGTGAAGTCTCTCTCCAACTTTATCCAGTGTAGCATTGGAAGCCCTACCTAGAGCAATTAGGGAAAAAAAGAAAGAAAGAAAAGGCATCCAAATTGCAAAGGAAAAAATAAAGTTGTCACTATTTGCAGACAACATGGTGTTGTATATAGAAAACCCTAAAGACTTCACCAAAACACTGTAAGAACTAAGTCACAGGATATAAAATCAATATACAAAAATATATTCCATTTCTATGTATTAATAACAAACTATCAGTAAGAGAAATCAAGAAAATAATCCCATTTACAATCACATCAAAAGAATAAAATACCTAGGAATAAATTTAACCATGAATGTGAAAGACCTGTACACCAGAACTATAAGATATTGATGAAAGAAATTGAAGAAGACATTAATAAATGGAAGGCTATTTTGTGGTCATGGATTGGAAGAATTCATATTGTTAAATATGTTAAATATTGTTAAAATGTCCATACTACCCAAAGCAATCCACATATTCAATGCAATCCCTATCAAAATGTCAATGGCATTTTTCACAGGACTAGAACAAATAATCCTAAATTTTGTATGAAACAAAAAAGACCCCGAATAGCCAAAGCCATCTTAAGAAAAATGAACAAAGCTGAGGCATCACATTCTCTAGTTTCAAACTATATTATGGTGCTATAGTAATCAAAAGAATGTGGTACTAGCAAAAACAAACAAACAAAAACCAGACACACAGATAACTGCAATAGAATAGACAGCCCAGAAATAAACCCATGCATATATGTCAATAAATTTATGACAAAGGAACCAAGAATATACGATGGGGAAAGGACAATCTCTCCAATAAATGGTGCTGGGAAAACTAGGTGGGCACAGGCAAAGAATGAACCTGAGCCAGTATCTTACACATTGACAAAAATTAACTCAAAATGGATTTCAGACTTGAACATAAGACCTGAAAACATAACTTCTACAAAATATAGGTGGTAAGCTCCTTGACGTCGGTCTTGATGATGAGTTTTTGAATTTGGCACTAAGAGCAAAGGCAACAAAAGCAAAAATAAACAAGTGGAAATGCATCAACCTAAAATCTTCTGCACAGCAAAGAAAACCATCAATAAAATGAAAAGGCAACCTACCAGAAAGAAGGAAATATTAGCAAAGCACATATATGGTAAAGTGTTAATATCCTAAATATATAAAGAACTCATACAACTCAATAGTAAATAAACAATTCGATTTAAAAATGAACAGAGGATTTGAATAGACGTTTTTCCAAAAACAGACATACAGATGGCCAATACGTACATGAAATGATGCTCAACATCACTAATCATCAGGAAAGTGTGAATCAAACCACAATGAGGTATCACCTCACAACTTTCAGAATGGCTATTATAAAGGCAACAAATAACAAGTATTTGCAAGGATGTGAAGAAAAAAGAACCCTTGTACACTGTTGGTGAAAATGTAAATTGGTGCAGCCACTATGCAAAATATTATAGAGGTTCTCAAAATTTAAAAATAAAACTACCATATGATCAAGCAATTCCACTTCTCTGTATTTACCTCAAGGTAACAAAAACATTAACTCAAAAAAAATGCAACTCCATGTTCTTTGCAGCATTATTTACAATAGCCAAGATATGGAAACAATCTGAGTGTCTGTCAATGGATGAATGTGGGCATTTATGACAAGCCCACAGCTAACATCATACACAGTGGTGAAAACCTGAAAGCATTTCCTCTAACATCATGAACAAGACAAAGATGCCCACACTTGCCACTCTTATTCAACATAGTTTTGGAAGTTCTAGCCACAGCAATCACACAAGAAAAGGAAATAAAAGGAATCCAAACTGGAAAGAAATAAGTAAAACTGTCACTGTTTGCAGATAGCATAATGCTATACATAGAAATCCTAAAAATGGCACCAAAAATCTACTAGAACTCATCATGGAATTTGGTAATGTTTCAGGATACAAAATTAACATGCAAAAATCTCTTGCATTTCTATGCACTAACAATGAACTGTCAGAAATAGAAATCAAGAAAACAAACCCATTTACAATCACACCAAAAAGAATGAAATACCTAAGAATAAATCTAGCTAAGGAATTGACTTATACTCAGAGAACTATAAGACTTGATGAAAGAAATTGAAGACAACTCAGACAATTGGAAAGATATACCATACTCATAGATTGGAAGACTTAATCTTGTTAACATTACCATACTACCCAAGGCAATCTACAGATTGAATGCAATACCTATCAAAATACCACAGGCATTTTTTACAGAACTACAACAAATAATTCTAAAATTTGTATGAAAGAAAAAGATCCTGAATAGCCAAAAAAATCTTGAAAAAGAAGAACAAGGCTCGAGATATCATGATCCCTGATTTCAAACTATACTACAAAGCCACAGTAATCAAAACGGTCTGGTACTGGCAAAAAAACAGACACACAGATCAATGGAGCAAAATAGAGAACCCAGAAAGGAACCCACACTTATATGGCCAATTAATCATGACAAAGGAAGCAAGACTGTACAATGGGAGAAAAATGTCTTCTTCAATAAATGGTTATGGGAAAACTGGACAGTTACATGCAAAAGAATCAAACTGAACTACTCTCTCATACCATATGTAAAAGTAAACTCAAATGGATTAAAGACTTAAAGGTAAGACCTGAAAACTCCTAGAAGAAAACAGGCAATAAGCTGTTTCACATAGTATTAGTAATATTTTTTGGACATGTCTCCTCAGGCAAGGGAAACAAAGGCAAAAATTTTAAAATGGGACTACATCAAACTAAAAATCTTTTGCACAATGAAGGAAAGTATTAACAAATGAAAAGGCTGCCTACTAAATGGGAGAAGATATTTGCAAACAATATATCTGATAAGGGGTTAATATCCAAAATATACAAGGAACTCAAACAATTCAACATCAAAAATAAATAAATAAATAACCTGATTTAAAACTGGGCTTGAGTAGATGTTTTTCCAAAGAATACATATAGATTGCCAACAGGAACATGAAAAGATGCTCAACATCACTAATCATCAGGGAAATGCAAATCAAAACCACAATGAGATATCACCTTACATCTATCAGAATGGCTATCATCAGAAAGATAATAATAATTTTTGTTGAGGATATGGAGAAAAGGGAACCTCTTGCACTGTTGGTGGAGTTGTAGATTGGTGCAGCCACTATGGAAAACAGTATGGAGGTTCCTCAAAAAATTAAAAATAGAACTGCTATATGATCCAGAAATTTCACTTCTGGGTATTCACTCAAATAAAACAAAAACACTAATTCTAAAAGATATATGCACTCCAAAGTTAACTACAGCAATATTTACAATAAGCAAGATATGGAAGTAATCTAAGCATACATCGATAATCAAATGAATAAAGAAGCTGATATATATATATATATATATATGTATATTTATATCACTCAGCCATAAGGAAAATGAAATCTTGCCATTTGCAACAGCATGGATGGATCTAGAGGTTATTATGCTAAGTGAAATAATTTGTCTTTCTCAAAGAGAAAAAGACTAATACCATATGATCTCAACTTACATCTGGAATCTAAAAAACACAACAGAGAAACAAAATGAAAACAGAGTCATGGATACAGAGAACAAACATGTGGCTGCCAGAGGGGAAGGGGATGGATGTGGGTGAAATAAGTGAAGGGGATTAAGAGGTACCGACCTCCAGTTATATAATAAATAAGTCACAGGGATATAATATACAGCATAAGGAATATGGTCAATCATATTTTAATAACTTTGTATTGGGACAGATGGTTACTAGACTTATTGTGGTGGCCATTTCGTAATGTGTGTACAAATGTCAAATCATTATGCAGTACACCTGAAACTAACATAATATTGTATGTCAACTATATTTCAATTTAAAATTAACAAACTAGGGCTTCCCCGGTGGCGCAGTGGTTGAGAGTCTGCCTGCCGATGCAGGGGACACGGGTTCGTGCCCCGGTCCGGGAAGATCCCACATGCTGCGGAGCAGCTGGGCCCATGAGCCATGGCCGCTGAGCCTGCATGTCCGGAGCCTGTGCTCCACAACGGGAGAGGCCACAACATTGAGAGGCCCGCGTACCACAAAAAAAATAAATAAAAATAAAAAATTAACAAACTAAAAATAAATAAATCTATATGTATATACATATAAGGTTTACTGTGTTCTGGAATAAAGTTATAGAATGTAGTGCAGGGTGTGAGGGGTGGGGATTCAATAGCGGTAATTATAAGAAATAATTTCCTAGATTGTAAACATATCCTCTCAAAAATGACAAGTAAAGAAATACGGTTTCTGTGAGTCACTTCGGACTAAAAATAAAAAGTTTTATCACAAAAAAAACAGAATGCAGAAATACAGTGGAAGACAAAAATAGAAACAAAGAACAAGGACAACAAGTAGAAAACAGTGATAAATATGGTAGATATTAATCCAATTATATCAATAATCTCTTTAAGTGTCAAGAGTCTAAACACACCAATTAAAAGACAAAGATTGTCAGAGAGGATCAAAAAATAAGACTCAATTACATATTGTCTAAAATAGATGCACTTTAAACATAAAGACATATATAGATTAAATGTGAAGGGATGGAACAAGATATGCCATACTAACACTAATCAAAAGAAAACTGACGTGGTTATATTAATTTCAGACAAAGCAGACTTCAGAACAAAGAAAATTATCAGGGATAAAGAGGGGCATTACATAATGATTAAAAAGTCAATTCTCCACAAAGACATAATAATCCTTAATGTGCATGCACTAACAACAGGGCATCAAAATATATGAGGTAAACACTGATAGAACTGCAAGGAGAAATAGATGAATCCACAATTATAGTTGGGGACTCCAATGCTCCTCTATCAGAAATGGACAGATCTAACAGGTCAAAAATCAGTAAGGACATGATTGAACTCAACAGCAACCAATCAACTGACATCTATTGAATACTTCAACCTAAGGTGAGGAAAAAGAGCTAGTAGAAAGGAAGAGGTTGAAGATACAGAAGTATGTGTATCAAGGAGGGGAGTGGTGGTGATTGATCACAAAAATGTCTGAGAAGGCAGGATAGAATGGGATCCAGAGGTATGGTAGAGGGTTACACTCTGAGCAGGAAAAGCTATACCTCCTCCACTGAGACAGAAGGAAAGGAGGAGATAATGGGTCCAGGTAAAATTGAGATTATAGGTGGTGAAAGAGGAAGTCGAGGGAGGTCCTGCCTGATATCTTCACATTCACAGTCAAGTAGGTGACAAAGTTAACTTACACGAATGAGAAGAGAGAGTGTAGAATAGAGGGATTAAGAAGAAAACTGGAAATATAAAATAGCCACTAAGAAATTCAAGAGTGAGCTACCTAAGTACATACAGAGGGTCACCAAGCAGCTCAGTTGAAAGTCTAACTGAGAATGGAAAATCATAAATTTGTATTGGCTTCAAACTGCATAGTGTATGCGTGTGTGTACCTGTGCGTGAGTTGCGTGAATGTTTTCCAACAGCCTGAGTGTTGAGCAGAAAAATGGCGGAAACTTGGACTTATCCTAGGTTGCAGCTCTACAGGGCAAGTGTGGCAGCAGGAGTAGGAAGCATGATGATAATGAATGAAGTAAGGCTCCTAAGCTTAAGATGGAGTCCTAGGGAACACCAAAATGTAAAGGGTAAACAGAAAAAGGGGAACATGCCAAGGTAAATGAGAAGGAGCCAGAAACCAGTGGTGTCACAAAAGAAATATTCTTGAAAACTTCAGCATTTGGAGAGCTTTCTGAGATCATGTTGTCCGAACCCTTAACTGTGGCAGATAAGGAAAGTGAGGCCCCAAGAGGGGAAGAGGCTTGCCCAAGGTTCATAGTAACCTAGAGGTGGAACTAGGGCTGAAATTCAGGTATTTTAACTCTGTCCCATTTACTCTATGGCACTTGGGTATCTTTCCTTCTTTTATTTTAGAAGTAATATATGTTTTCTGTAGATAATTTGGAAAATTCAAAAAAGAATAAAATTTAATTTCTTTATACTCTTACCACTGACTGTTAACATGTTGGCATATGTTAGCTTTAAAACAAGTTGAAAAATTCTTTGACATTTATCACATCAAGAGGTGGAATCTAGCTCCCCTCTTCTAGAATATAGGCTAGCTTCAGTGACTTTCTTCTAACAGCATGAGGTGAATATGATGCTGCATGACTCCTGCCTCTAGGTCATAAAGTCAATATAGCTTCCTCTCAGCTCTCTTTCCCTCAGGACACTTGTTCTTGGAACCCAGTCATCAGGCTATGACGAAACCCAGGCCACATGGAGAAGCCACATGTAAGTGTTCCAGCTGAAAGCCCCAGTTGAGTTTGGAGCCAGCAGCTAGCATCAACTGCCAGACATGTGAATGAGGAAGCCTCCGAGATTTCTCCAGCTCCAGCCACTGTCTGACTGCAACTGTATGAGAGACTCTGAGAAAGAACCATGTAACTGAACCCAGTCAGTCCTCAGTCTTGAGAGATGATAATAGTCATTTTACATCACTAAGTTTGTAATGCAGTGTTAAATAACCAATATAGCAAATATCCTTCTAGTCTTTTGTATGCCTATACATTTTTTAACATCTTTATTGGATTATAATTGCTTTACAATGGTGTGTTAGTTTCTGCTTTATAACAAAGTGAATCAGCTATACATATACATTTTAATTACAATATTGAAATTACAAAGTATATACTATTTCCTATCCTACTTTTCTCACCTTGCATTTTTCATGAGCATTTCACTGCAACATTAAAATTTGTTTAGAAAGATCACGATAGTAGGCACATAATATTCAGATATATAGATATTTCAAACATATTTAACCAGTCTTTATTGTTAGACATTTATATTAATTTCTAATTTTTCACTATCACAGATAAACCTGCAGTGAACATTCGTGCATCTACACCTTTTTTAAGGCATGTTTACTTTGTCATTTGAATGACAAAAGCATCATAGTTTAACTGAAGCAATTTACATAAAATACAAAAGATCCAAAAGTTAAATTTGTATATTCTTCCACTCCCCCTCCAGAGCCATCTCTCTAACCACTGTTGAAAATCTAGTGTGAATCCTTACACACTTCACATATACCAACATATAAACATATAGTATATTTTCTTTCACAAAAATGTTGTTACTATAGCCTTCTCTTTTACTTAGCAATGTATCATGGGCAGCCTTCCAAGTCAATATTCCTTATTCCTTTCAATGATTTCATAGTAGTCCATAGTATAGTTAGACCATAATTTATATAACTAGTTCCCTATCAGTGGACATTCAGATTGTTGCTATTACGTATAATATTGCAGTAAACACCTTTGTACAGTTACCTATACATACTGGCACTTTAATTTCTGACAGTTAAATTATCATAAGTGAGATTTCCAGGTCAAGGGGCGTGTGAATTTTTCAGTTTTAATAAATACTGTAGAGGACCTCCCATTAAATATGACAGATTAAATACATGTTTATCATCTCTTCTAAAACTGCAATAAAATGAAAGAGAATGGACTTTTTAACATTTTTATTGGAGTATAATTGCTTTATAATGGTGTGTTAGTTTCTGCTTTATAGCAAAGTGAATCAGTTATAGATATACATATATCCCCATAACTCTTCCCTCTTGTGTCTCCCTCCCTCCCACTCTCCCTATCCCACCCTTCTAGCTGGTCACAAAGCACCGAGCTGATCTCCCTGTGGACTTTTTAAGGAGTATAAACTCACAAAGACAAAGAGAACAGAAATGAAGACAGCAACAGGCAAGATATGCCACCACAT
Organism: Delphinus delphis; assembly: GCF_949987515.2. Taxonomy (NCBI): domain Eukaryota; kingdom Metazoa; phylum Chordata; class Mammalia; order Artiodactyla; family Delphinidae; genus Delphinus; species Delphinus delphis. The sequence goes on along the minus strand of NC_082704.1, from coordinate 63,902,345 downwards.
TTTTGGAAGATGCAAAGCAGATTCGGGTTAGCACAACTGAAAGAGCTGAAGAGCAAGTGCCTCTAGGTGGCAGATGCAAAATGAGAAGCAACACAATTCATGCAGCAGAATGTCTGTGAAGCTCAAAAATTGGAGACACCAATGACCAAAAAAGTCAGGTGTGTGTCAAAAGGCTGAAAACCGAGGTTTAGTGGCTTGTGTGTGAGAAGTGGGGTTAGACCACTCTTAGATCCCTTCCTTCATCCTGCTCAGCCAGGAAAATACCTTTTCCCTACTCTGGCAGACGACTGGAAGTTTATTCAATCCACAGAAGCCTCAGAGCCAGATGCCCCAGGTAGAGTGAAAGATGGGGAAAGGGTGTCATACTGAAAATAGCGGCACTAAATGAAAGTCTACAATAAGATTCTTTTCCCTACAACCACCACCCCCCTCAAATACCTTGGTTCAAAGAACACAAACAATCAGGTATATATTTTTCAGGCAGGAAATTGAAGAATTCATCTCTGAAGAAATTGAAACTGCTCTCAGAGAAAAGACCTACAGATAATGTCATTTTGGGGTCCCCAGTGAACTAGCCATTCTCACTCAATCATCTTAGAGTGAAGATCACCAGTTGACAAGCCCTTCCCCTATAGGAAAGTCTCCTATATGAAAGATAAAGAACAAGACAAACAAATCAAATGAAACAGTGAAATAAAGGAGAGAGCGGAAGAAAACTTTTTTATTATACCCGGAAATAAGATATTATAACCATGAAATAAAAACAAGATGCTATAAAAAATAAACACTTAGAAAACCAAAGAGAAGTTATACAAATATCCTAATTTTCTTATAATACATTTACAGTTTACTTTTTACACATATATCTCAAATTCTATGATTTTTTTTTCTATATGGTACAAGGTGAGGATCTGAATCTATTTCTTCACAAATTGATTGCTGTCCCAATATCATTTATTGAATAATTCATACATATAGACCTTTGTTCACACTGATTATTTCCTTAGGATAAAAACATAAGTGGAACTACTGGCTTTAAGGGCAAGAACAATTTTAAAGCTTTTAAAATATACTGTCAAATTGCCCAACAGAAAAATTATACCAATTTTAATTCCATGAGCAGAGTATAAGTGTATATTTCCTATATGTGTACCAACAGTGAATATTGTTATCTTCACCAATTTTATGAGCCAACAATGGTATTCTTTTATTTAATATTTTTTCTCTTATTTTTGTTTTTTCTTCCACTTTAAGATATAAATGATATACAGTACCATATAAGGTATACAGCATAATGATTTGATTTACATACATCATGAAATGATTATCACAAGTTTAGTGAATATTTATCATCTCATATAGATAAATTTAAAAATAGAAATATATATATATATATATATATATATATATATTTCCCTGTGGTGAGAACTCTTAGGATTTAGTCTCTTAACCACATTTTCATATAACATACAGCAGTGTTAGTTGTATTTATCATGTTGTACATTATATTCCTACTACTCATTTATCTTATAACTGGACATTTGTACCTTTTGACTGCCTTCATCCAATTCCCCTCCTCCCACCCCCAGCCTCTGGTAACCACATATCTGATCTCTTTTCCTATGAGCTTGTTTGTTTGTTTGTTTTTGAGGGATAATTGACCTACAACACTGTTAGTTCTTGTTACACAACATAGTGATTTATATTTCTACACATTTCAAAAAATGATACCACAATAAGTCTAGTTATGATATGACACCATAAGAAGTATTACGTAGTTATTGACTATATTCCCCACACTGTATATTTCATACCCATGACATTTATTTTGCAACTGGAAGTTTGTACCTCTTAATCTCCCTCATCTATTTCTTTCCTCCCCTCACCCTCCTTTACTCTGGCAACCACATATTTGTTCTCTATATTTATAATTCTGTTTCTGTTTTGTTATGTTTGTTTATCTGTTTCATTTTTTAGACTCCACATATAATTGGAATCATACAGTCTCTGTCTTTCTCTGTCTGATTTATTTCACTTAGCATAATATCCTCTAGGTCCAACCATGTTGTCACAAATGAGAAGATTTCATTCTTTTATATGGCTAAGTAAAATTCCATTGTGTGTGTGTATATATATATATATACAGACACCACAACTTCTTTATCCATTAGACCATATATGGACACTTAGGTTGCTTCCATCTTAGCTATTTTAAATTTTTGCTTCAATGAACCTTTGGAGTGCATATATCTTTTCTAACTAGTGTTTTTGTTTTCTTAGTGTAAATAACCAGGAATGAAATTGCTTGATCATATGGTAGTTCTATTTTTAATTTTTTAAGGAATATCCATACTGTTTTCCATAGTGGCTGCACCAATTTACAATCCCACCAACAGTGCAAGAGGGTTCCCTTTTCTCTATATCCTCGCCAAAACTGTTGTTTGTTGTCTTTTTGACAATAACCTTTTATACGTGTGAGGCAGTATCTCATTATGGTTTTAATTCTCATTTCCCGGAGAATGAGAATGAGAATTCTCATTCCCAGAGATTTTGAGCATCTTTTCATGTGCCTTTTGGTCATCTCTATATCCTCATTTTAAAAATGTCTGTTCAGATCCTCCACCCATTTTCAAATTGGGTTATTTGGGGTTTTTTTTTTTTTTTTTTTGATGTTGAGTTGTATGAGTTCTTTGTATACTTCGGATATTAACCCCTTTTTGAATGTATCATTTGCAAGTATCTTTCCCCATTGAGTAGGCGGCTTTTTGGGGGGGGGGTTGGTAGTTTCCTTTGCTGTGCAAAAGATTTTTAGTTTGATGTAGTCCTATTTGTTTATTTTCACTTTTGTTTCCCTTGCCTGAGGAGACATGTCCAAAGAAATATTACTAAGACCAATGTCAAAGTGATTATTGCCTATGTTTTCTTCCAGATATTTTATGGTTTTATATCTTACATTTAAGTCTTTAATACACTTTGAATTAATTTTTGTACATTTTGTGAGACAATAGTCCAGTTTGATTCTTTTAAATGTAGCTGTCCAGTTTTCTCAAAACCATTTATTGAAGAAGCTTTTTTTCCCCATTGTATATTCTTCCCTCTTTTGTTGTAGATTAATAGGCTGTATAAATTTGGGTTCCTTTCTGGGCTCTCTATTCTGTTCCATCGAGCTATGTGTCTGTTTGGGGTTTTTTTTTTTTTGCCAGTACCATACTGTTTTGATTATTGTAGCTTTGTAGTATAGTTTGAAATTAGGAAGTGTGACACCTCAAGCTTTGTTCTTCTTTCTAGAGATTATTTTGGCTATTTGGGGTCCTTTGTGTTTCCATACAAATTTTAGAATTATTTGTCCTAGTTCTGTAGAAAATGCCAGTGGTATTTTGATAGGGATTGCATTGAATCTGTAGATGGCCTTGGGTAGTATGGTCATTTTAACAATATTAATTCTTCCAACCCATGAAAATGATACTTATTTCCATCTGTTTATGTTATTTTTAATTTCTTTCATTAGAGTCTTATAGTTTTTCAAGTACAGATCTTTTACCTTCTTATTTAGATTTATTCTTAGGTATTTTAATCTTTGTGATGCATTTGTAAATGCAATTGATTTCTTAATTTCTCTTTCTAATAGTTTGTTGTTGGTGTGTAGAAATCCACAGATTTTGTGTATTAATTTTGTATCCTGGAAATTTACTGATTTATTGATGAGTTCTAGTAGTTTTTGAAGCCATCTTAGGATTTTCTATATAGTATCATGTCATCTGCAAACAGTGACAGTTTTACTTATTTCATTACCATTGGAATTCCTTTTATTTATTTTTCTCATCTGATTGATGTGAATAAGAGTTCCAATACTATGTTGAATAAAAGTGGCAAGAGTGGGCATCCTTGTCTTGTTCCTGATCTTAGAGGGAATGCTTGCAGCTTTTAACTGTTGAGTGTGATGTTAGCTGTGGACTTGTCATATATGGACTGTATTATGTTGAGGTATGTTCCCTCTAAACCCACTTTGTTGAGAGTATTTATCATAAATGGATGTTGAATTTGGTCAAAAGCTTTTTCTTCATCTATTGAAATGATCTTATGATTTTTGTTCTTCAATTAGTTAATGTGGTTTATTACACTGATTGCTTTGTGAATATTGAACTATATTTGCATCCCCAGGGTTGCAAGTGGGGTTCCACTTGATCATGGTATATGATCCTTTTAATGTATTGTTGAATTTGGTTTCCTAATATTTTGTTGAGGATTTTTGCATCTATGATCATCAGTGATATTGTTGGCCTATAATTTTCTTTTTTGTGATATCTTTGTCTGGTTTTGGTATCAGAGTGATGCTGGCCTCATTAGAATGGGTTCAGAAGCATTTCATCCTCTGCAATTTTTTAGAATAGTTTGAGAAGGATAGGTGTTAATTCTTCCCTAAATGTTTGGTGGAATTCTCTGAAGACATCTGGTCTTGGACTTTTGTTTGTTGGTAGTTTTTTTATTACTGATTCAATTTCACTACTTGTAATAAGTCTGTTTATAATTTCTGTTTCTTTGTGGTTCAGTCTTGGGAGATTTACATTTCTAGAAATTTGTCCATTTTTTCTAGGTTGTCCATTTTATTGGTGTGTAATTGTTTGTAGTGATCTCTTTCTGTAGTATAGGTTGTAACTTCTCCTTTTTCATTTCTGATTTCCTTTATTTGGGCTCATTCTCTTTTTTTCCTGATCAGTCTGGCTCTAAGGTTTATCAGTTCTGTTTATCTCATTGAAGAACCAGCCCTTAGTTTCATTGATCTTTTCTATGTTTTTTAGTCTCAATTTCATTTATTTCTGCTCTGATCTTTATGATTTCTTTCCTTCTACTAACTTTGGGTTTTGTTTGTTCTTTTTTTTTCCTAGTTCCTTCATGTGTAAGGTTAGGTTGTTTATTTGAGATATTTCTTGCTTCCTGAGGTAAGCGCGCATCACTATAAAATTCCCTCCTGGAACTGTTTTTGCTGCATCCCTTAGATTTTGGATTGTTG